>NC_084609.1:8929352-9001852 GCF_033807715.1 Cololabis saira | reverse complement strand
AAAGCGCCACCGATCCAAGATGGCGGCCGCTCCCGACGTTCTCAGGCAGTCAATGCGGCGTCTATGTATATATGTCTATGTTGCCGACCCCTGGTCTGGGGTCTGGAGTCCATGAAGTCCGGTTCCTGTTTTTGTTTTGTGAAGTCTAACATGTCTGAGGAGAACCAGAACCAGAACCCCCAGGTGACCCAAACCCCCCACCCCCCCCCCCCCATGTGTGTCTGAACCAGCTGGACCTGCAGGCGGACCAGGAGGTGGTGGTCTACGACCAGAGCTCCTCCGACCCCACGGCCCTCGGTTCAGACTCGTTCCTGGGCGTCCTGCTGGTGAAGCTGGAGAGGAACTTCCCGTCCGTGTACCTGCTCTCAGGTCAGTACCGCCTCACCAGAACCGGGCCCGGGGGGGGGGGGTCTAAGCTGCTGGGTACCAGTCCGGGTCTGGTCTTAATGTGGGTCTGGGATGATCCGGGGTGAGGGTGGAGACTCCAGCAGGGGCGACATCAGCTTTATTTACTTATCGTCCTTTAAAAATGAACTTTTGGGGATTTCAATTTAGTTTTATTTTCAATTCAGTTTTATTTCTATTGTATTTATTACAACAGAAACTGTCTCTAGGATCTTTCCAGACACCAGAACATGACCCCCGATCAGTTAGCGAGGCGGTTCTACCCGACCGGGACAAGAAGTCCAACCAGAACAAATCACATGATGCAAAATATTATTTTTCTGAGCAAAAACATGTTTTTATTTAGTTATTTATTTTTTTAAATCAGCTCAATGAAAGAAAAACATTGTGAAATATGTTTTTATTTGGGGGCTAAAAAGAAAATTTTATGTTTATGCGCGGCGGACCCTTTTAAAGCAAACTGGGACGGTTTAGTAAAGACAGGAGGGGATGTTTTCTCCTCGCTGCCGAGCCTTTCTCTTCCAGAGCTGAGAAACGTATCAATCACTATCATCGAAATAAAGTCAAACAAGACTATATGAAGTCATATTTCTAAAAGTAAGTGAAAGTGATGCAAAGTAAAGGAGGAGAGGATGAAACATTGCAGTCCCTACACCTACAATAGTCTGAATATAAAGGTGCTCTAAAGGCCCCTCATCCTGGTAAAACCAGGACCAGAACATGTTCTTAGCAGATGTTCTTCAGACGGGAGTCAGACAGATGCAACGTGCACTTTCTGTTTTGAAATGACACTTTTTATGTTTGTGCCACTCACTGCTTAGTAACTGTTTAATAAATACAGATTTGGTAAATTTGACTTATTCCCCCTTTTTGCATGAAAGTTTAAAATTAGCATATATTAATGCAGTAAGAACAAGAATGTTTTAATGTAGACATATAGAATCATCATACTGGTGTGATTGTAGCATCAAAGTGTTAATTCAAGGCTAAGGCAAAATATCGAGATATGTATTGTGACATGGCCTAAAAATATCGAGATATTAATGTTTCCTGTTTCCCGGCGGCAGGCGGGTTCTCGGAGTTCTCCCACCTGTTTCCTGGTCTGTGTGAGGGGAAGTCGCTGCTGGTTCCCT
Source organism: Cololabis saira (assembly GCF_033807715.1). NCBI lineage: Eukaryota > Metazoa > Chordata > Actinopteri > Beloniformes > Belonidae > Cololabis > Cololabis saira. The sequence continues at coordinate 9,000,314 of NC_084609.1, read as the reverse complement.
CCTGCATCTCCCAGCCCTGCCTCCCCGTCACGGCGCTGGGTCCCACCCGCATCCTGCCACACCTGTACCTGGGCTGCCAGAGGGACGTCCTCAACAAGGTAATTAGCCACCGCTAATAATAATAATACATTTTATTTATAACGCACTTTATATTTGAATCAAAACATTTCCAACTTTCCAACTTTCCAATAAACAAAATTCAAAACAAAAAACAACACTACAACAAAGTTATAAAATAACACAAAATAGCTGTCGTCAAACACAGATAGTCGTATTCTTTTTTGATTCAAAGAAAAAATATATGACAATGGTGCTAAAAAGAGAGAGAGAAAAAGAAGAGAACCCTCCTAACTTAACAATTATCATGATATTTCTTCATTAAACTGGCTTTTATTATTCCTTTTTAAATGTAATTTTTGATTTGCATTCTTTGGCTTCTGTATCCAGATTGTTCCATAAACTGATACCTTTTACAGAAACACAACGTTCCATTCATTTTGTCCTGAATTTTATTTTTTTTTTAAAGATCTCTGTTCCTTTTAAGTTATACTTATTTTCTCTTTTTTCAATTTTTTTCTGTATATTGATTGGCTAAATTTTCTTATGAGATTAGGTGTAATTATTTAGTGTAATTATAGCCCCTGATTTACATCAGAATATAAAGAATATATTTATAAAATAATGAACCCTGAATTACCAAAATAACCTTCTTAACAAAAATAAATCTCCTCTTACACTTATAAGGTGAGCATGAATCAATATTTTTTATGATGTAAAATTGTATGTATTTATTTACTTCTATTTATTTATTTAATTTTAGTTGTTAAATTTCTGGAAAAGAAAAAAGTCAAATCATACATGAGAGAAACTTTTCAGTTTGTGGCAAAATATTTGTACTTGTATGAAACTGAAGATCATAATGCAAACCTGACATTTACTTTTAGTTCAGTTTGTGGAAAATGGTTGGCCTGGCTTTCTCTTTAAAACTTAAACAGTTATAAAGCATTACAAACTGTAACAATAGGGAAAACGTACAGTGTTGTTTTGTATTTTGTGTCTTTCAAATAAAAGACAATTTTTTTCCAGTCATATGTTCCTCATTCAAGGTTGTTAAAAAAAAATACTGCTATAATATCGTATCGTTATCGTGACCTCAATATCTTTAGATTAGTGTATCGTTACACCCCTATGTGTCATCAGCGTAGCAATGGAAAGATATCCCATGCCGGCTGAAGACACGACCCAGGGGAAGTATGTAAAGTGTGAAGAGGGTGGGGCCGAGGACAGAACCTGGGGGGACGCCACATGTGACGGACTGCGTTCGTGAGTAAACCGCTGCTCTTTTTCTGCTCCAGGAGCTGATGCAGCAGAACGACATCGTCTACGTCCTCAACGCCAGCAACACCTGCCCCAAGCCCGACTTCGTCCCGGACTCGCACTTCCTCCGGGTCCCCGTCAACGACTCGTTCGGCGAGAAGATCCTGCCCTGGCTGGACCGTTCGGTGGAGTTCATAGGTGAGTCACACGAGCCCCTCGGCCGCCGCTAGCCGCTCAGCTCCCACTGCCGTACCTGTCAAGTCTCCCGTTTCGGCCGGGAAACTACCGTATTTTACCTCTTTCCCACCGTCCTCCCGTATTAGTATTTTCCCCTAAATTTCCCGTTTTATAAAATAATAATTTTTAAATTGCAAACTGAATTGTCACTAGCCTCGCGAGAACTGCCCCCTGCTTTATCCTGGTTTTCGCGAGGCTAGTGGCAACAACGGGAGCAAACTCGGAACAATAAATCAGAGATGGATGGATGTAACGAGGGGAAGACATTTCTGCCAAAAAAGAGAAGAATTTGTGTAAAATATATCTAAAAATGGGAAACCGAATTTACTTTCCTAAAGATGGACAGGACGAAGTGATGTTAGTGTCTCATGGGAGGGCCGATGTCTGTTAGCGCCACCAGGGCGGCGCCAGAGAGCCACATGAGTGAAAATGACAAATTAAGAAAATGTAAATGTTTCACTTGAAGACAATCAATGTGTATATAAACTGAAAATATTAAAAATAAATAAATGTGCTTTAATTCCCCTTTATGTTTTCATTTAGATTATAGGAATTACACACATAGGAATGTCCACAGCGTTTCAGTGTCAACAAATGTAGAACCAACAGATTCTGAACATAATTGTAGTTTGTAAGTGATTGAAAGGTAGATATTTTGAATTTCTCGTAAATCTGTCTTGAGATGTCAGATACTGGACCTCGGTTGGGCTGGTGGGACAGCGGTGGAAAATTTCCCGTATTTTTAAATCCAAAACAAAAGGCGTGCACTGCTGTGTTTCAGAGAAGGCCAAGGCCTCCAACGCCCGGGTCCTGGTGCACTGCCTGGCAGGGATCTCCCGCTCCGCCACCATCGCCATCGCCTACATCATGAAGAGGATGGACATGTCGCTGGACGAGGCGTACAGGTGAGACGACAACCGAGGAGCCGCTGCTCCTGTTCTCAGATGTCTGATTCAGAACCGATTCTGTAGAAACCATTGTCTCTGTTTAACTCAGTGTTATTTATATAGAGTAAGACTAACTAGAGGTTTACTGAACTCTAACTAGAGGTTTACTAACACTAACTAGAGGTTTACTAACACTAACTAGAGGTTTACTAAACACTAACTAGACCAGGGGTGTCAAACTCATTTTGCTTGGCGGGCCGGATTTGACCAATTTTTTTCTTGCGGGCCGCACGGTCAAAATAACAAAAACGGTGCAAATTTTTTTTTTTTAATTCTTTTTTTTTACTATTGTTATCTAATCCAATATCAGTTTAGTTAATTTAAAAGGAAATATGCACTTTGTTTACACTCTAATTATGTAAAATATATTTCTTCAGGATCTTTTCTTGAAATGTCTCATTTTTTTTTCAAATTATGTAAGATACTTTTAATATCATTTTACAAAGATAAACAGAAACAAGTATGTTTTTTTTATATTTCGCTTTTTTATAGGAACTTTAATTAAAAGCAAAATCTTTCTTATTACATCCGAGAGTGTTTCTTTGTGATTTAGAGATTTTTCCAGTACAATTAAGTGTATTTATTTTTAAAAATTGGTGCGGATATTTACGCCAGTGTGCCGAAAAAGTCAGCACTTCTCTTTTAACTGTTTTACTTTGTCACTATCCTCGTATTCAAAACTGAAATTCTCAGAATAAATATCTTCTATCATCTTTTTTAGCAGTGATATTTTTCCTGCGAAAATATATAATAGTAGTCAGTTAATAAAAATAAACGACCGTCTACAAAGAAATAAAAATCAGCAAATGCATTCTAGAAAACTTACTATCTATGTCATCCTCTAAACTCACCAGTGTCTCCTGTTACGGATTTACATTTAGCTATTTTAAATATCAGGTCTCTGGTTGGCAAGTCTTTTTTAATAAATTATTTTATTAACAAGCACAACCTTGATTTTATGTTTTTAACTGAAACTTGGTTAAGTCAGGATAATAGTGCAGCAGTTCTTATTGCGTCAATACCCCAGAACTTTAGTTTCCTTAGTGAAGCAAGAATACATAGGAGAGGAGGCGGAGTTGCCTCCAATGCAAGAAAATGTCTTATGGCCAATTTGACTCCTGTGAATATGTTGCCATTCAGTTATAATCTCCCTGTCGAGCAATCGTAGTGACCGTCTACAGACCACCCAAATATGATGCAAGGTTTTTTGATGAGTTTGCCAAACTACTGTCAATTATGTGCATGGATTTTGATTGTGTTGTTTTAGTGGGTGATTTAACATTCAAGTTGATAATCCTAAAGATGGAACTTTTAAATATTCTGGATAATTTGGGGCTTTCCCAGCATGTCACAGATCCAACACATAACAGCGGACACATATTAGATCTAATTATTTCCAAAGGTCTTAATATCTCAGAGGTGAGGGTGAATGATGTTGCTCTTTCTGATCACTACTGTGTTTAAAATGACCACCGTTGCCAATCCTATTCAAGGTGAAGCAGATTTAATCAGAATCTGTCTCGGCCCAATAAAAGGTGTTTTCACTCCACGGGTCTAAACGGGTCTGAACTGATTCTGATTTTATTTATTTAAATCAGGGGTTGGAAAGGTGGTGCCGTTAGGAAGGAGGGTGTTAGATGGTTCTGTATTAGGGGTGTAACAATATATCGTGCCACGAAATTTCGCGATACAAAAACGTAACGAAATGTGTCGTGGAGGTGACAAAGTGTATTGCGATATTGGGTTATTAATATTAATCTAAGTGTTTACTAGAAACGCGCATCTGACCACGCGTGACGACCGCGCCTCGACTTGCGGACCAAAATCTTACTCCGCTCAGAAGAAACTAGTACCGTTTTGCGGTCCCGTTTTGAGCTCTGAACCTTTACTTATGTAAGTCTGGTGTAGAGTTAAGCCATACCTTATTAAATTAAACCTTTTTCGGGTCATGAGTAGGATAAACACGGGGAAAACCTCTGCTGAGTTCCAGTGTACTTTAATGTCCCTCAACAGTGTAGGATTTTAGAACATCAACACAGCACCTAGTGCCGTACTGTGGCGTATCACTCCGCCCAATCTAAAACAGACTAATCACTACAGATAAACTGACTAGTGTCATTATAGTCCCTGATTTACATCAGAATATAAAGAATATATTTATAAAATAATGAACCCTTTTTACCCTTTTACCCTTTACCAAAATAACCTTCTTAACAAAAAAAAATCTCCTTTTACACTTATAAGGTGAGCATGAATCAATCTTTTTTATGATGTAAAATTGTATGTATTTATTTACTTTTATTTATTTAATTCTAGTTAAATTTCTGGAAAAGAAAAAAGTCAAATCATACATGAGAGAAACTATTCAGTTTGTGGCAAAATATTTTTACCTGTATGAAACTGAAGATGCATAATGCAAACCTGACATTTACTTTTAGTTCAGTTTGTGGAAAATGGTTGGCCTGGCTTTCTCTTTAAAACTTAAACAGTTATAAAGCATTACAAACTGTAACAATAGGGCAAACGCACAGCATTGTTTTGTATTTTGTGTCTTTCAAATAAAAGACAATTTTTTCCAGCCATATGTTCCTCATTCAAAGTTGTAAAAAAAATACTGCTATAATATCGTATTGTTATCGTGACCTCAATATCGTGTATCGTATCGTGAGATTAGTGTATCGTTACACCCCTAATCGGTACCAACATCTTGGTCTCATCCTGCCGACTCTCCTCTGGTCCTCAGGTTCGTGAAGGAGAAGCGGCCGACCATCTCCCCAAACTTCAACTTCCTGGGTCAGCTGCTGGACTTTGAGAAGAAGATCAAGAGTCCCCTCGGTACCGAGCCCAGACCCAAGCATCACTCGGACCCCGCCGGCATCCAGTCTGAGGACTCGCAGCCTCATGCCTGCCCGGAGGCCCCTGAGGCCCCCGAGGGCCCGGCGCCGCCGGAGCCCCTCCCCTCGGTTCTGGACGAGGCCCCCGAGGAGCTGGCGGAGGCCCTGGGCGGCCTGCAGCTGGCCGACGGCCCGGAGGACAGCGCCCGGCTCAAGCGCTCCTTCTCCCTGGACATCAAGTCGTTTGGCGAGCCAGCCAGGAGCCCCGCCCACCGGGCGCTGGCCCCGCCCACCTGCTCGGCGCCGCCGGCCTTCAAGGAGACGGCCAGCAAGCCGTGCCAGTTCTCCCCGGTGGAGGAGGTGTCGGAGCAGTCCACGCCGGAGCAGAGCCCCGACAAGGAGGAGGCGGGCGGCCCGGCGCCGGCCCCGCCCCCCGGCTTCACCAGACCCCCGGCCGCCGCCCCGGGCGGCCCGCAGGGGCTGCAGCGGAGCGGCAGCGCCACCAGCTTCCTGCTGGGACTGTCCCGCAGCCAGCAGCACCTGGCCCGGCCCGGGTCCGGCTCCGGCGACGCCCTGAAGGGCTGGAGCTCCGACATCCTGCTGGGCCCCGTGGCCGGAGCCTCGCTCCCGGGCGGCTGGTTCCTGTCCCCCGAGTCCACGCGCTTCTACTCCGCCTCGGCCATCCTGGGGGGCGGGGCCGGGGCTGGGGCCGGGGGCTTCGCCGCCTACAGCCTGGAGGCGGTGCGGCGCCGCGGCCGGGACCGGGCCGGCGACCGCGGCGGAGACTCGCGGCGCAGCTGGCACGAGGAGAGCAGCTTCGAGAAGCAGCTGAAGCGCCGCAGCTGCCAGATGGAGTTCGGGGACGGGATGGCGGACGGCCGGGAGGGGGGCGGCGCGGCGGCGGGGGGGCAGGCCAGCTTCTCCGGGAGCATGGAGGTCATCGAGGTGTCCTGAGGACGCCGCCGCCGCGCCCAGACTCCACCCACACCGCCGCCGCCGGGAGGCCCCGGCTCCGGGAACCTGGACGCTGCAGAGCCGGCGCTCGTTAGACAGGGAGGGCGGCGGCGGCGGCGCAGCAGGGCGGGAAAACCCCTGGAACTGCTGCGTTGCCATGACAACGGACTTCCTGCATCATGTTCTGACTCTTTGAACACAAACTGAGATTAACCAAATAAATCCCGTTCAGAAGAAACTGGTTTCGGTAAAAACTGGTTTCGGTAAAAACTGGTTTTGGTGTGAACGGGTTCTGTGAAGAACCGAATCTGGACCCTGGTCCGAGTGTCAGAACTGATCGATATTGCAGCTCCGACCTTCACGTTGAGTCCAGAACACAAATGTGAAATATATCAGCTTTCAGGTTTACCTCTTTTTCCAGCACCTTCAATCTTCTGGTTCTGGTTCTGGTTCCAGTCTCCAAACCCGCGAGTAAACGGTTCGGAACTCTCTGGGATGGTTGGCTCCGCCCCCAGTAGCTGGGAGGGAATTCATGAAAATCGTGCACTTGGTGACAAATTTTTGATATTTGGCATGTTAATTATGGACATAAAGTTTTCAAAAACCACCGCAAACAAATTGTGACGCCCCCCTAGTGGCCGGTTTGCAGAAAATTCAAAACGAATCAATAAGCGAGGCGATAGAGGCAGCATTGTAGGTGTGAAGTGAGTTTAAATATGCACAGCTGATGTTTTTTGTGTGTTATTTAAATAAAATCCTATTCTTTCACTGTGACTTAGTTCTGAGGTTCTGTTCATCTTAAGCCTGAATGAAGCCACTGTTCTCACCCAGTGAGATTGACACTACAACGACAGTGAGCTGTCCAATAAACAGAAAATTGCATTCCTTGGGGGCGAAAATACGGGCCTATACAATATTTTTATGTGACTTAATTCTTAAGTTTTTGGGGCAAAAAATGACCTTGAAAATTAAATTTGACCTTCAACATGACCTTAAAATAGGAAATTTATCTCAGAATTGAATTCCTAGCACCAAAAAGTAGAAAAAGTGACAATATACAACAATCTAGGACTACGAGAAGCTGAGATATGACCTTTGGTCTTTTCGGCGGGAGCTATTTTGAATTTTCTTCAAACCGGCCACTAGGGGGCGCAATTTGTTTGCGGTGGTTTTTGTAAACCTTATGTCCATACCTAACACCATGCCAAATATCAAAAACATGTCACCAAGTGCACAATCTTCATGATTTTTGACATATTCCTTCCCAGCTACAGCTGCCGATGTAACAGGTTCTGAGATCTGGACCGGGAAACGAGCAGATGTGGACCCTCCAGGTCCAGTTCCAGAGGTCCAGTTCTGGACCAGTTCTGGACCAGGACTGGACCCGGTCCGGGGGAAGAAGGGGTAAAAGTTGGGAAGCTTGATCTAAATGTTTGTTTTAATGAGAGTTTGATTGTTGCGGTTCAGTTCTCGAGGAGGTTTGACCGGCTGAATGACCCGGATGTTGGTGACGGACTCGAAATAAAATTCTGATTCTGATAAATCTTTGTTTTCTTTTATTCTGATTCTTTGTTGTTTAGTTCTTGGTTCTGCCGGGACGAACAGAAACTGTACTTTTCTCTGAATTCTAAGGCTTTTCTGACCCAAAGCAGGTAAAGAGTAAAAATACAACCCGAAGAGTCGAGACCCGAGACCTGAGACCGTCTGTCTCATCTGAGCTTGCAAAGTGCAGGTCAGGATGTCAGCAGCTTCTAAATAATTTACATAATTTGCATTTCTGATAGAAACAAGATCATGTTTTAAAATTATTGCAGATAAACCTTAAAGTTTTATGGGAAAATTGTTTATTTTTCTGTTTAAATTTTTTCATTTTCACTTGAACTTCTGTTGCCAGAAGAACTGCTTTTCTCACCGCGGCCACCAGAGGGCGATGTAGAATAAATATTAATGCTTCGTTATTTTTCAGTTTATTTTCAGAGTAGTTTTACATAATTTTGATTGACAGATGAATAGCTTTTCTTTTTCTGAGTTCTGAAAAGTAGCTGATGTGAATCTTTCTTATTGATCAGATTCAGTCATCAAATTGTCAGGTTTTGTTTTTATTAAGATTCCTCAGCAGACTCAGATTATGCCACATTATTCCCTCTAATTCTTGAAAATAAATCCCTACGATGAAAAGACTATATATATATATATATATATATATATATATATATATGGCAAGGCAGGTTTATTTGTATAGCACAATTCAACACAAGGTAATTCAAAGTGCTTTACATCGTCATTAAAAGCGGCAAGACACAAACAGTAAATAACAAATAAAATGAAATAAAACTATAAGAAAAGAGGTAAAATGCTAAAAAGCACAAGTTGTTAAAAAGTAAGGGACGTAGAGTACAGCAGGTTCACATCTCCTTCTTAAAATGGCAAGAATTACGTTTCTATACGGTCAAAACGTAAAAAGACCAGGTCAAATACAGTATTACAAAGTAATTTGCCGATTCGTGCGGTGAATCAAACCAATTTGACAATTCTGTCACAATGCCTGTATTCAGCGCTTATCCATAACTTCGGTTTTCAAACAGTATTTAATTTAAGAGTACGCTTAAAAAACATCAAATTAAAAGAAAAGAGGTTAAAAAAAAATAAATAAAAATATATATATATATATATATATATATATATATATATATATACACACAGTAAATAAATAGACCTCTAGGGAAAAAAACTAATAAACATATGAATTTATTTACAGAAAAAGATGTTACAAAGCTTTACAAAAAAAATAAATCGGTCACTTTTCAAGAGTTTTCTATAAAACTGTACATTTAAACACTATTTTCTCTTTTGAACCTTTTCAGGCAAGATGTGATGAAGAAATACACACAACTCATATTTGTGTAGGAAATTATCCAAATTATTTTTTACTTCTCTTTTGAAGGTTGATAACGAAACTATTTCTGTTTTATTTCAGGTATCTACATGTTTGTTTTTTTTCAAACTTTATTGAACAAAATTCTGTAGGGTATACAATAAAGGGCACATGAAACAAAACAATCAATTATCTACAGATATTTAACATTTGGGGGGGTTGAGAGAAAAAAAAAACATACATTTACTGACAAGCTATGGGAAGTGTATTAATAAAAATTAAGAAACAAAGACATAGTTTCCTATAAGCTTTTGGCAATATGATTTTTTTCACCCATCAGTTTAAGAGACGCAAAGTACAGTTTACATTCATTTTTCAGATGTACAATGGAGGGTTTGCTGTTATTCCATTTGCCTTTATGTATGTAATATTTACCTAGTAAAATAACTATGTTAACCATGTTTGATATATTTCTTGGAAGATTATCCATATAAATTAAGATTTGGTTGGAGTCAAAAGATGGGTTGTCAATCCCAATGTTTAGCCAGCTGTAGGTGTCCTGCCAGAATTTTAATGAGATTAAAGAGTAGAACAAATGCTCAACTGTTTCCGGCTCTTCTGGACGAAACCCACAGGGTTCTACTACAAGGTTAAATCTTTTGCGCAGAAATTCAGCAGCTGGGTATACATTGTTTAAAATCTTAAATTGCATCTCTTTTATTTTGGGGGGTATTGGAGTTACATAATTTATTAGTACTTCCCTTCCTCTCATCTCCCATCGTGCTGACCTGCGTCCCCCCCTCTGGTCATCCCGCTGCTGCTTCCACCTGTCTGCGTGGATGTCTGCTGTGCTGCTGACGTCCCCGACCCCCAGTCTGGCCTCCAGCAGGAGGGTCCCCCCTTATGAGCCTGGTCCTGCTCAAGGTTTCTTCCCTTCTAAAGGGGAGTTTTTCCTTGCCACTGTTTGTCATAATTGCTCGGGGGTCATGTTCTGGGTCTCTGGAAAGATCCTAGAGACAACTTTTGTTGTATTACAAATTGAATTGAAAAAATTGAATTGAATTAGTTATTATTTTGTCAGTTCCAATTTTTAATTTGGCTGGTGAGTTAAAATCAAAAAATAATTTGCATTTTAGAGCTTTTCCAATAACCTTGTTATTAAATTTCTGGTCACTAATGTGTAATTGTTCTGGAATTTTGACTGAAACATTTGAGTATATTAATGTATTCTGTATCAGCTGTATTAAAGGAAGTAGGATGGCTTTTAGAATACGATGGAATTCTCTGGAAGAGCAATTTATATTATACTTCTCAATAAATGAATGAAACTGAAGGAATTGGCCATTTTCAACTATTAGATCAACAACAAATAAAATCTTTTTCTGATACCATTGTAGTTTAACCCTTGTGATGTCTTTGGGTCAAGGGAGGGTGAAGGGAGAAAAGATGGAAGGAAGGAAAGAAGGAAGAAAGGAGAAAAGGAAAGAAAGAAGGGAGGGAAGAAGGAAGGAATGGAGAAAATAAGGAAAGAAGGAAGGAAAAGCAAAGAAGGTAATAAAGGAATGAATGACGAAAGGGAGGTAGGAAGAAAAAGGAATAAAGGAGGGTAAAAAAGGAGGAAAAGAGGAAGGAAGAAGGAAGGAGAGAGCATGGCAGGAGAAAAGAAGGATAGAAGACATCACAAGGGTTAAATACAAGACTGTCTCAGAAAATTAGAATATTGTGATAAAGTTCTTTATTTTCTGTAATGCAATTACAAAAACAAAAAAAAATGTCATACATTCTGGATTCATTACAAATCAACTGAAATATTGCAAGCCTTTTATTATTTTAATATTGCTGATTATGGTTTACAGTTTAAGATTAAGATTCACAGAATATTCTAATTTTTTGAGATAGGATATTTGAGTTTTCTTAAACTGTAAGCCATAATCAGCAATATTAAAATAATAAAAGGCTTGCAATATTTCAGTTGATTGGTAATGAATCCAGAATGTATCACATTTTTGTTTTTTTAATTGCATTACAGAAAATCACAATATTCTAATTTTCTGAGACAGTCCTGTAAGGTTTTCCTATTGATTGTAATGGTCCTGTTATTCCACAAGGTGGTGGCATGTGGTGTGAAATTGTGTGTAAATATCATTTTCCAGTACTGCAAAATTCATTTATGGAAGTTTGATAATTTGATAGGCAATTTAGAGATTTCAAAGTCACAACCCATCACAAATCCTATCCCTCCCTCCGTATCTACATGTTTGTGCTGCAGGTTTAGTTGTTTCCATGTTTGTTTAATTAATCATAATCCGGGGGCGTGGCCTGCGGGCAGCCCGCCTGCCAGTCAGCGCCCAGGGGCTCTAAGCCCCGCCCCCCGGGCCGCTAAGCCCCGCCCCCCGCCGTCGTGCTGCTCTTAAACCCGGAGCAGGTCTCAGGTGAGCTGTACCTGCTGTTTCTGGGTCGCTGCTGCGCTGCTCCACGGCGGTGGAACCGGAGCCGGGACCGGACCGGACCGTGCCATGTCCTTCTGAAGGTAATAAACCTGGAACCGGACCGAACACCGACGTCACCTGCCGGGCCGGGCCGAGCGGAACCGGGACAGGTGTGCGGCGGGAGCGCGCCCCGCGCGGGGCTCCAGGCGCGTTCACGCGGGTCAGAGCGGGATTAACGGTGCAGCTGGTCCGGGGTCGGTCACGTGACCGCAGGTGTGTCGTCACGGAGGGGGCTGTGACGTCACCAGGTGGAGCTGTCAGGTTAAAGGACCTATTATTTTAACCCTTGTACTGTCTTTGGGTCAAAATGACCTAATTCTCCTTCCTTCTTTCCTCCTGCTCTCTCCTTCCTTCTCCCTTCCTCTTTTCTCCCTTCCGTAAACTGCAAACCTCTGGGGAACTATTAAAGGATTATCTTATCTTATCATCTTTCTTTTCTCCCCTCGTACATTCTTTCCTTGTTTTCTCCTTTCCTTCCTTCATTCTTTTTTCCCTTCCTTCCTTCTTTTCTCCCTTCCTTCCTTCTTTTTTCCCTTCCTTCCTTCTTTCCTCCCTCCCTTCCTTGCTTCTTTTCTCCTTTCCTTGCTTCTTTTCTTTCTTCCTTCTTTCCTTCATTCTTTTTTCCCTTCCTTCCTTCCTTCCTTCTTTTTTCCCTTCCTTCTTTCCTTCCTTCATTCTTTTTTCCCTTCCTTCTTTTCTCTCATTTTTCCTTCCCTCCTTCCTTCTTTCCTCCCTCCCTTCCTTCCTTCTTTTTTCCCTTCCTTCTTTCCTTCCTTCATTCTTTTTTCCCTTCCTTCCTTCTTTCCTCTTATCTTTCCTTCCTTGCTTCTTTTCTCCTTTCCTTGCTTCTTTTCTTTCTTCCTTCTTTCCTTCATTCTTTTTTCCCTTCCTTCCTTCCTTCCTTCTTTTTTCCCTTCCTTATTTCCTTCCTTCCTTCCTTCCTTCCTTCCTTCCTTCTTTTTCCCTTCCTTCTTTTTTCCCTTCCTTCCTTCCTTCCTTCCTTCCTTCCTTCCTTCCTTCCTTCCTTCCTTCCTTCTTTCCTCCCTTCTCTCCTTCCTTCTTTCCTCCCTTCTCTCCTTCCTTCCTTCTTTTCTCCCTCCCTTCCTTCTTTTCTTCCTTCCTTCTTTTCTTCCTTCCTTCTTTCCTCCCTTCTTCCCTTCCTCCTTCCTTGACCCGAAGACAGCACAAGGGTTAAACAGGCCTTTAATGTCTTATAAACAAGCTTTTGATTATTTTTTTTTGCTAAATAATTAGAAATTCAGCCTCTGAGCCATGTCTTTATCTTCCCATTCTCTAACCTCATTATCTATGCAGGATTCTGAGTGGGCGGGGCTATGATAATGAGACACTGTGCTGATTGGCTGCCTGAATGACGCGATACACCGCTACGAAAAAATGGAGGAAACTCCGGCTGCCGGAGTTACACCGTGTCATAACTACATGCGATGCGAGCGTCAGCGACAAAATCAATTCCATGGCTTTGTTTTCTATTGGACTGTCCTAACTGGCTGCAGCGACGCAGCGCGACGCAGCGCGACGCAGCGCGACGCGGAGCGCCGTTTTGAGCTGAACATTTGTCGGACGCCCTGCTTCTATTGTCTTCCTGTCCCTCGTGTTGAAAGCCGGTTGAAAGTGCTGTAGGAAACAGTCATGGATGAGGAACGGCTGATCCAGTTAGTTGAAATGAGAAGTTATCTCTATGATTCCTCCTCATTTCACTACAAAAACCTCAATAAAGTGGCAGCTGCTGGAGGGAGATGGACAGAGAGCGTCCGATGTCACGCAGTGCGACGCGATAGTCGGACGCTGTTGCAGTTACACGGTTTTATAGTTGTGGGCGTGGTTTGCATTTTGGTTACGTAACGACGGGAGCAGAATCTGAACGGCTCGTAGATCCACATCACACTGGACGGCTCATCCGGGCGGCTGTACAGACACTGCAGAATTTGGTTGCGTTCCTTCCTTCCTTGGCAGGCTGTGGGGAGAACACTTTATATATGTTAAAGCAAGAAAAAAACGTGTTTTTCATAATAGGTGCCCTTTAAGTTTCATTTCATTTATTTATTTAGAGAGGGACAACGCACATCAATTAACACGAGCACTTGAGTCCATCATGTAAATGTGCCAGATTTAGCCATACAGGCTAATTTACATTTGCAGTCCCGGGCAGGTTGATGGCATAATAAAACATTAAAGGAGAACACGCTAAAACACTAGAGCACAGAGTACAAACTCTGAATAATGACAAACAACATAAATGAAGAACAAGAGCACACAAACAAATTAGCTCACACAAAAGCACATAAGCACAAACAGGTAGTAAAAACAATAACCTGACCCCTATACCAGATTATGACGGAATGTTTGATTATCAAGTAACCACTGTTTTGTGTTTTTAGAGAAGGAATAAAGAGATGTGATGTTCCTTAGTTGTATGGGTTTAGTGTTCCAGGTACGAGCTGCTCGATAGGAAAAGGCTGACTGCCCAAAGGAGTTTTGATTTTGCTTAATAAACTCAAGTAAAATGTCTGCAAACTTAATAATATTTCCCCAGAACATATTTAGTTAAAATATTACAATGATGATATAAATTTGACTTTTTATCCAATGTTTTCAAAGCCTGCTTATAGAGTTTTTCCACTGACTGTAATGCGGTCCTACCTGTCTGCGACCAGCTAGTAAGACAGTAGTTCATGTGCGAGAGAATCATGGCGTTGATGTATAATAGGGATGGCCGGTATGGACTAAAAAATGTATCATGATAATTTCTGGCATTTATCCCAAAAACGATAAAAATTACGATTAAAAAAAATACCAATTCAACTCCACCTTTTTAACTATAAATCTATCACCACATTCAGTCTTTGGAGCCCCCAAATCACTGTTCTAAAAGCTACTAAACTACACCAATTAAATTGAATTAATAAAAACCAATTAAATGAGTACACCTGTACTGCAAAACTGTAATGACTCAAATGAAACAAGTTTGAAATGTAAGAACAGATTCAACATTTATTCAAACTGTATGGCTTAAACAGTGGGATAACGGCAAAACAGCAAAAGTACTATATAAAATCACACAGTAGAAAAAAATACAACCTGATAAATAAAGAAACAGGACAAATAAATAAAAGTTCACTGAAAATAAAATCCTATCAGTGATGACCTCTTCTAATATAAATAAAATGTGCAAATTAACCTGTTGTTGGAACATTCCACAAATTAGATACTATTGCAATTTTTTTTCGTAATACTCAAATGTTATATCAAAATGTAACAACCATTTCCTTCTGTTTTTGCAGACTCTGCACACAATAGATGATTTTTGCTCCTCGTCTCTTTATAAATCCAAACCAGTTCCAGATAATGGAGCTGGAGTCTCGTTTAACAAAGAGCTCTTCGCTCTCAGATCCGCCTTCCGCCATGTTTGTTACACAAAAACATCATCAACGGGAATTTATCATTTTTACCGCGAGATGACAAATTCTTACCGTGGGGAATTTTTTTGACGGTATATCGTGAACGGTAAAATATTGCCCATTCCAAATGTATAACTTTGCAGCCTCAGTTGTTAGATTATTCCTAATGTGTTTAAAATTTGCCAGATTAAATTTAATTCTATTCACACCTTTTTTTTAACTTTTGTTTTAAATGTGAGTTGTGAATCTATTACTTGATCTTCTGGGGCTACTGATAGTCTTTTCCCGGCTACAAAAACACCCAGATCGGGATCTCTATGTGCAGACTTTGAAAAAAACATACATACAGTTTGTTTTTTTACGTCCCTGGTTCTGGCTAAATCTACGCCGAACCGCTGGTCAGGTAAAAGTGTGGTCATTAGGAAATGTGGTCCTGGTTTTGAAGACCCACCGGAACCAGCTGATCGATCAGAACCGACCAAATCAATATGAACACGGATCAGGTTTATGTCACCTGGAGACGACGAGATCAGGACCCGGGTCAGGAACAGGAAGTGATGATGGGATGATTTCCAGCGAACCTTTGCAGCAGGTCCTATGATTGTAGATCTGAAATGCACCACGGAGACCAGAACTGGTTCTGGTCTGACATTTAGGCCCCGTTTACACGTAGCAAAAACGGTGGTGTTTTCATGCGTTTTGGCCGTTCGTTTACACGAAAACGAAGCTCAAAGTCACCAAAAATGAGCAGTTCTGAAAACTCCGGCCAAAGTGGAGATTTGCAAAAACCCCGTCTTCACGTTTGCTTGTAAACAGAAGGAAACGGACATTTAGGCTTCAGAACGTCACATTATGTGACAGAAACGTCACCAGCGTCATGAGTGCGACCTGTGCAGAGGTGTCAAAAGTATTCACATTCATTACTCAGGTAGAAGTATAGATACTAGAGTTCCTGTAGAGTTTTTTACTCAAGTAAAAGTATAAAAATACTGGTTTCAGAACTACTTAAAGTATAAAAGTAAAAGTAATGTAAGGGGGGAAAAAGCCATTAAGGACAAAAGCCATTGAAAATGAATGAATCTTAGTATAATGCAAATATATTAAAGAAGCATATATGTGTACTATTGAGCA
The DNA here is from genome assembly GCF_033807715.1 of Cololabis saira. NCBI lineage: Eukaryota > Metazoa > Chordata > Actinopteri > Beloniformes > Belonidae > Cololabis > Cololabis saira. Next base: position 8,984,111 of record NC_084609.1, on the reverse strand, counting down.
TTAACATGTGTTTCAGAGAGCAGGAGATATGATGACTAGTTGCCTATAAGTATTGTAATGGTGCAAAAAGTCAAACTTCAGAGGCATGTTATCATTTATCCTAACCTTTATTGGAATGTACATCCAAGTTTAGTTGCAGGAATCTGAGGGAACGGATGTAAGAACAAAACTGGACAAGAACATCTGAAAAAACCACAACCAAATTCACTCTATCCAGATGGAGCAATTTAACTGGATAGTTTGTTTTTTTTTAAAGCCGAAATGAAATAGAGTAACGAGGCTGTTTTTAAAATGTAAGGAGTAAAAAGTACAGATAATTGCGTGAAAATGTAAGGAGTAAAAGTAAAAAGTCGTCTGAAAAATAATTACTCCAGTGAAGTATAGATAACCAAAATTTCTACTTAAGTAAGGTAACGAAGTATTTGTACTTCGTTACTTGACACTTCTGAAAATACACTACCTATGACATGAATTGCATTACACTTTGTGAACATTATACGATAAAGAGAGAAAAAAAAAACAATTGTATCGCTTTATTTGATATTCATTCAGTCATTGGCCTTTAATTAACCAGGCAGGTCATTAAGAACATTCTTATTTACAATGACGGGCTAGGGAGTAAAACATAGTAAAACTGTAGCTCTACAAAAGGTAGAAAACCATTAGGTAGTATTTTTCTGCAAGGTAGCAAGGATCGGCAGAACACCTGGTACGGTTCCTGCTGTTCCCGTGTCCCGTCCCGGGTCAGAATGAGGAGGGTTTTTATGGAAACGTGTTGAACTTGATCTCGTTATTGTTTCATGATCTCCAGACAAACACACCCACGTGTGTGTGTGTGTGTGTGTGTGTGTGTGTGTGTGTGTGTGTGTGTGTGTGTGTGTGTGTGTGTGTGTGTGTGTGTGTGTGTGTGTGTGTGTGTGTGTGGGGTTGCCGTGGCAACGCTGTGATGCAACCGTACCTCCCAGCTGTTTCTGCGGTCGGCAGCGTGGGATCATGGGATTGAAACAGAGAACTGGCGCCGGTCAGGTGTCGGGTTCTCTGACGTTTGACTGGTGGAAGGGGGGGGGGGGGGGGGGGGGCTGAACCGCTCGGGGATCAATACGGATCCATCATGACCTCTGACCCCCATCAGGTCGTCACGGAGCTGCAACGATCAGCTGACCTGGATGTTCTGATCCTAGTTTAGACTCTGGACCTTTGATCTGCCGGTGATCAATACTGGATAAGATGTTTGGACGTAGTCTGGGACGTAGTCTGGGTGTCTCCGGGGGGGACTGGGGGGGACGGAACTGGAACCGGGACGGTGTTTGTCTGTTCTTGCTGCTGACTTGGTCCTGGTCCTGGTCCCGCCCCCCCGGAGCTGTCATCTATAATTGGGTCACGCTGTCGTCTCTTTAAGTCGACGGCGACTTAAAGAGACTGGTTCCTCGCCCATCTGCTGCACCTGTAAGCCCCGCCCCCTCCCGGTATACGCCCCGCCCCTCCCTGTATAAGCCCCGCCCACCCGGCATAAGCCCCGCCCCCCACTCGTCAGTAGAGGCTTAAACAGAAACCTTCTGGCCTGCAGAGGCCCAGTAAGCTCCTCCCCCTGTGATGATGTCACCAGCCGTCTTAAAGGGGACCTATTATGGCAACTAATACCTATTTTAAACAGGCCTTGAATGTCTTAAAAACAAGCTTTTGATTGTTTTTGCTAAATAAATTAGAAATTCAGCCTCTGAGCCATGTCTTTATCATCTCAGTCTCTAACCTCATTATCTATGCAGGATTGTGAGTGGGCGGGTCTATGATAATGAGGCTCTGTGCTGATTGGCTGCCTGAATGACGCGTAAAAAATGGCGGAAGCTCCGGCCGGCAGAGTTGTTGTTGTTGTTGAAGTTCCGGCCAGAGTTGCCGAACTGGGATATACTTGCAGTTCAGACCGCGTACGCATCATGGCCACCACGTGTAGTCTGCGTTCATTTGACGCGTCGACGTGCACGTTCTCAAAAAGACACTGAACGCGTACGCGACCTGCAGTTCTCGCTGTGGCCGCGAGTGGCGCTGGTCCCGGTCAGATACCAGCTGACCACAAGTGACGGCGCGGAGGTCGCCGCAGCTGTTTCCTTTGCCGAGATCGCAACCAAAGCAATGTTAGAATCTCCTACATCAGGGGTCGGCAACCCGCGGCTCTAGAGCCACATGCGGCTCTTTAGCGCCGCCCTAGTGGCTCCCTGCAGCTTTTTCAAAAATGTTTGACCTTTTTTTTCCCTTTTTTTTCTTCTTTTTTTCCTTCTTTTTTTTCTCCTTTTTTTCCTTTTTTTCTTTCTTCTTCTTTTTTTTTCCTTTTTTTCTTTTTTTCACTTTTTTTCTTCCCTTTTCTCCTTTTTTAATTTTGACTTTTTTCTCGACATTTTGACTTTTTTCATTAAATTTTGACTATTTCCTCGACATTTCGACTTTTTTCATAAAATTTTTACTATTTACTCGACATTTTGACTTTTTTCTCGAAATTGTACTTCAACATTAATCTTGAAAATCTTCCCCCAGTTATAGCTAATGTAGAAACATGCAGCATGTGTTGTCTTCATTCTAAGGCTTATACAAGACTTTTCATTTTTTGCAGCTCCAGACATATTTGTTTTTTGTGTTTTTGGTCCAATATGGCTCTTTCAACATTTTGGGTTGCCGACCCCTGTCCTACATCATCCAATATTGTCATGTTAACTTCTTTGTTGTTCTAATCTGCTACTGCTACTACTGCTGCTACTAAATATTGAATCACTTTTCCAACTGTTGCTCTGCTTACTGCCCCCTATCGGTGACCGCCGGTACGACGCGCTCTCCTCGCGTGCTATGCGAGCGACGTCGCGGTTGGTGGTGCACTCGACCGCAGCGAATGCAAGCACCAACATCAAGTATATCTCAGCCTTTAGTTGTGGGCGTGGTTTCATGCATCGGAGGCCAACCTATGTAAATCGCTCCCGTCGTTACGTAACGAAAGGGAGCAGAATCTGAACGGCTCGTAGATCCACATCACACTGGACGGCTCATCCGGGCGGCTGTACAGACACTGCAGAATTTGGTTGCTTTCCTCCTTCTCTGAGTTGGCAGGCTGAGGGGAGACCACTTTATAAATGTTAAAGCAAGAAAAAACGTGCTCTGTACCTGTGAAGGCTGCACTTTTTACAGCCTATTGTACCCCCATGTATACTGCTCACTTGTGGCGTCACTATAAAAAGAGCAGTATGCAGAAACTTTATGCAGCATAATGATGGGATGAGGCTGTTGCTCAAGGTGCCACGCTGGAGCAGTGCAAGTCAGCTGTTTGTCAGTGTCGGTGTGCCTACCTGTACTGCTGTACTGCGTAACCTTATGCATAGATGTATGTGCAGGTTGTCGAACTCTGTGAACAATATAATCTCCACACTGACCAACCCTGCACAGAGCTCAGTCAGGTTCTCCAAGATCTGGCATCATTGGCGTCTCAGCCTTTGTGTAAATGTAATGTGATTACTGTGGATTTTATCCTTATTTCTTGTACCCTTTGTCTGTTGTCTGTTGTGCTATGGACCTTGTGTCCTTAATAAAGATTATTATTATATTATTATTATATAATATTAATATTATAATTGTATATAATATTATATAATGTCATCTTGTTTCGGCCAGGATAAACGGGAAAGAGCTGAGCGGTGCTGCTACTGCTGCTTTGACAGGAGTTGTTACCATGGTCACAACAAGCACCGAATGTTAATAATTACGAGGTCAGACGGTTCTTCTACGTCGTCAATCGGAAGCTTTCTGTCAGGCGTGTCTCCACCTCTCCCTCCATGTTTGTTTGTTCATGGTCTGGATGAGGGGAAGGAGCCTCGTGCTCGCGTGTCCCCGTCCAGTTTCACGTTGAACGTGACGTTCAAATGAAACGTGCGGCGGTGAGATTTCTGTACGAAGATTTACGATTAAATCTACGTCCTGTTTGTACGCCAGACCCTGGTAGAGGGGAGGTGTTTCATGGTGGGAGGCAGAGGTGGGTAGTAACGAGTTACATTTGCTCCATTACATTTACTTGACTAAGTTTTGGGAAATTTTGTACTTTTAGGAGTAGTTTTGAATCCCTATACTTTTTACTTTTACTTGAGTAGATTTGTGAAGGAGAAACTGTTCCTCTTACTCCGCTACATTAGGCTACGTTGAGTTGTTACTTTTCTTTTGTCCCTTTTATCCGCGTACGTGTTTATCTCATGACATCACTGAGTGATTCTTTGGGAAAAATGTTTGTTTTTGCATGTTTTGTCACATATACACAGACTCAAACACACACAGAGTTTATATGAGTTCATGGGCTTGTTCTAGTTCTGCCTGCGGAGCCTGGTTAAAAAAGAAAAGTACAAAGGCTTGAAATTTTGTGCTACTTGTGCTTAATTTATTTTTTTTAGTTTGTTATTTTATTTATTAAAGTACTTTAATTTACTTTAAGATTATTTTAATTTAAACTATTTTTTATTAATTTTAATTTATTGTATTATTTTATTGATTTAATTTGCCTGAATATGATTATTTTGTACTTTTGTCTGTTTGAATGGTTGTGTTAAAAAAATAAATCAGACGTTACTCAACAGTTACTCAGTACTTGAGTAGTTTTTTCACCAAGTACTTTTTTACTTTTACTCAAGTAATTATTTGGATGACTACTTTTTACTTCTACTTGAATCATATTATTCTGAAGTAACAGTACTTTTACTTGAGTACAATTTTTGGCTACTCTACCCACTTCTGGTAGAGGGAGGTGTTTCATGGTAGAGGGAGGTGTTTCATGGTAGAGGGAGGTGTTTCATGGTAGGAGGGAGGTGTTTCATGCTAGGGGGAGGTGTTTCATGGTAGAGGGAGGTGTTTCATGGTAGGAGGGAGGTGTTTCATGCTAGGGGGAGGTGTTTCATGGTAGAGGGAGGTGTTTCATGGTAGAGGGAGGTGTTTCATGGTATAGGGAGGTGTTTCATGGTAGGAGGGAGGTGTTTCATGCTAGGGGGAGGTGTTTCATGGTAGAGGGAGGTGTTTCATGGTAGGAGGGAGGTGTTTCATGCTAGGGGGAGGTGTTTCATGGTATAGGGAGGTGTTTCATGGTATAGGGAGGTGTTTCATGGTAGAGGGAGGTGTTTCATGGTAGAGGGAGGTGTTTCATGGTAGAGGGAGGTGTTTCATGGTAGAGGGAGGTGTTTCATGGTAGAGGGAGGTGTTTCATGGTAGGAGGGAGGTGTTTCATGCTAGGGGGAGGTGTTTCATGGTAGGGGGAGGTGTTTCATGCTAGGGGGAGGTGTTTCATGGTATAGGGAGGTGTTTCATGGTAGAGGGAGGTGTTTCATGGTAGAGGGAGGTGTTTCATGGTAGGAGGGAGGTGTTTCATGCTAGGGGGAGGTGTTTCATGGTAGGGGGAGGTGTTTCATGGTGGGGGGAGGTGTTTCATGGTAGAGGGAGGTGTTTCATGGTAGAGGGAGGTGTTTCATGGTAGGGGGAGGTGTTTCATGGTAGGAGGAGGTGTTTCATGGTAGGGGGAGGTGTTTCATGGTAGAGGGAGGTGTTTCATGGTAGAGGGAGGTGTTTCATGGTAGAGGGAGGTGTTTCATGGTAGGGGGAGGTGTTTCATGGTAGGAGGAGGTGTTTCATGGTATAGGGAGGTGTTTCATGGTATAGGGAGGTGTTTCATGGTAGGAGGAGGTGTTTCATGGTAGGAGGAGGTGTTTCATGGAAGGGGGGAGGTGTTTCATGGTAGGGGGAGGTGTTTCATGGTAGGGGGAGGTGTTTCATGGTAGAGGGAGGTGTTTCATGGTAGGGGGAGGTGTTTCATGGTAGGAGGGAGGTGTTTCATGGTAGGGGGGAGGTGTTTCATGGTGGGGGGAGGTGTTTCATGGTAGAGGGAGGTGTTTCATGGTAGGGGGAGGTGTTTCATGGTAGGAGGGAGGTGTTTCATGGTAGGGGGGAGGTGTTTCCTGGTGGGGGGAGGTGTTTCATGGTAGAGGGAGGTGTTTCATGGTAGGGGGAGGTGTTTCATGGTAGGAGGGAGGTGTTTCATGGTAGGGGGGAGGTGTTTCATGGTAGGGGGGAGGTGTTTCATGGTGGGGGGAGGTGTTTCATGGTAGGGGGAGGTGTTTCATGGTAGGGGGGAGGTGTTTCATGGTGGGGGGGAGGTGTTTCATGGTAGGGGGAGGTGTTTCATGGTAGGGGGGAGGTGTTTCATGGTGGGGGGGAGGTGTTTCATGGGGGGGGACGGTGTTTCATGGTAGAGGGAGGTGTTTCATGGTAGGAGGAGGTGTTTCATGGTAGGGGGAGGTGTTTCATGGTAGGGGGAGGTGTTTCATGGTAGAGGGAGGTGTTTCATGGTAGGAGGAGGTGTTTCATGGTAGAGGGAGGTGTTTCATGGTAGAGGGAGGTGTTTCATGGTAGAGGGAGGTGTTTCATGGTAGAGGGAGGTGTTTCATGGTAGGGGGAGGTGTTTCATGGTAGGAGGAGGTGTTTCATGGGGGGGGACGGTGTTTCATGGTAGAGGGAGGTGTTTCATGGTAGGAGGAGGTGTTTCATGGTAGGGGGAGGTGTTTCATGGTAGAGGGAGGTGTTTCATGGTAGGGGGGAGGTGTTTCATGGTAGGAGGAGGTGTTTCATGGGGGGGGACGGTGTTTCATGGTAGAGGGAGGTGTTTCATGGTAGGAGGAGGTGTTTCATGGTAGGGGGAGGTGTTTCATGGTAGAGGGAGGTGTTTCATGGTAGGGGGGAGGTGTTTCATGGTAGGGGGAGGTGTTTCATGGTAGAGGGAGGTGTTTCATGGTAGGAGGAGGTGTTTCATGGTAGAGGGAGGTGTTTCATGGTAGAGGGAGGTGTTTCATGGTAGAGGGAGGTGTTTCATGGTAGAGGGAGGTGTTTCATGGTAGAGGGAGGTGTTTCATGGTAGAGGGAGGTGTTTCATGGTAGAGGGAGGTGTTTCATGGTAGAGGGAGGTGTTTCATGGTAGAGGGAGGTGTTTCATGGTAGGAGGAGGTGTTTCATGGTAGAGGGAGGTGTTTCATGGTAGAGGGAGGTGTTTCATGGTAGAGGGAGGTGTTTCATGGTAGGGGGGGGTGTTTCATGGTAGAGGGAGGTGTTTCATGGTAGAGGGAGGTGTTTCATGGTAGAGGGAGGTGTTTCATGGTAGAGGGAGGTGTTTCATGGTAGGGGGGGTGTTTCATGGTAGAGGGAGGTGTTTCATGGTAGAGGGAGGTGTTTCATGGTAGAGGGAGGTGTTTCATGGTAGGGGGGGTGTTTCATGGTAGAGGGAGGTGTTTCATGGTAGGAGGGGAGGAGTTTCATGGTAGGGGGAGGTGTTTCATGGTAGGTGGGAGGTGACAAAAATAGTCCCCGTTAATTCACTTCCGTTGTGGCTTTTTTATTTGCGTTGTTTTTTATTTTATTTGCAGCAGTGTTTCTTTATAATTGCAGCGTTTATTTTATTTGCTAAGCCTTTATTTTATTTGCAGCGGCGTTTGTTTCTGTTTGCAGCGTTACTTTTATTTTCAGCGATGGCTGGTCTCGGCCACCGTACCTCCACCTGTAGTGTAAAAGTGCAAAGCGGGGGCCGCGTGTCGAGTCGCGCTGAGTAGGTACTAGTGGAAAAGCGCCATAAGTGGCTCTGCCCCCTCCGGGGGGGGTCGTCCCGGCTTCTGACAGACCCCACGACCCCCCAGCAGGACTGCAGACTTCAGCACTTTCAGGATTACTGAGGATTATTTTCAGCCTCCTGCGGCTCCGCGGAGCTGCAGGTGGAAAAGTTGTGATGGGGCCGGAATCCGGGTCAGATGCTGCTGGACCAGGGTCCAGATCGATGAGGGCCGGCGGCGCCGCTGCAGTTAGTAACCTCGTTAAAGTCGGCAGCTCCGGGGAAACCGATTATTAAATATTGATTACAAACATTAATGAGGAAAAATAACCTGGAGGATGTAATGCCATCGTGTTGCATGCTGGGACGTGGGGGGGTGTCCTGGTTCAGCTGTTCGATGAAAGCAGATGTGTATTCCAATCTTACCTCCCCAAAACTAATATTCTTATTACTTCTTGGAGTACGTTTTTTCCTGAAATGAATAATCTGTGTTTTACTTTGATTTATTAATAAACTCCATTTGTGACACCATATCATAAGTAAAGTCAACATTTTCTGTAAATCATCCTCCGATTCAGCTAGGAGAGCAATATCATCCGTGTAAAACAGAATCCCGAGAGTAAAATCATCCATGTGTATACCCAGATTTGATTCTTTGATGGTAAGGGCCAAATCATTAACATAAATAGCAAACAGATTAGGGGAAAGAATATCACCTTGTTTAACCCCAAAGGGAGTACTAAACCAGTCTGTCTGCATATTATTTATCTCTATACAGGCAACAGGACAACTATACATTGATTTAAGTGTTTTATAGAATCTACCATTCACCCCTGCTTTTAAAAGTTTTAAAGCAAGCAGATCTCTGTGAATCCAGTCAAAAGTTTTTGGAAATCTACGAAGCATACAAATGTTGATTTACCAGCTACAAGTTCTTACAATAGTTGAAACAGAATGAATATGGTTAATACAAGTTTGCTTTTTTCTAAAACCACCCTGCTCATCAACTAAATATTCTACAGCCTCTAAATACTGGGACAGCCGAGGATTCAATATACTAGAAAGCAATTCAGTTCAAATCAGATGAGGGAAAGGCTGGGGGGGCTCTGGGTCTCTGGGTCTCCTGGTCTCTGCAGGGTCCAGTGGGTCAGGGGCGGGACCAGGAGGGGGGCGTGGCCTCCACGCTGCCGCATCACAGGACCGGTAATCAATGGAAACGCTGCAGCGCCACATGATCGATTCCACTATCAGCCTTCAGCACGGCAGCAGCGACCTCATCAGCTGACCCGTTTCCACGGAGACGGACGGGTCGTCGGGGGCGACCAGTAGAGAAATGTGGTGATTTAAATGTGAAAGTCTGGTCTGCTTCTCTGAAACATTACTGATGTCTTCCCTCGTGGTGTTGTGTTTACACACCTGGGGGGTCCAGACCAGCAAGCTGCCAAAACATCTGGTTCTGAAGGTGTTTTGGTTCTAAAGCCTCTTTTCTTATACTTTTATTTCATTTTATTTGTTATTTATGTTTTAATTGTGTCTTGCTGCTTTTTTTTTTTTTTTTATAACTTAAATTTTTATTATTTTTTCACACGTAAACAAACAAAACAATACTGCAAACAAGTTACATATTAGAATAACAATAATAATAACATTAACAAAAACAAACTGTCTGGAGATGATCCTCTATTCAGTCCACTGTTCCATTCAACATTTGTTCAGTTGGTGTCACGTCTCATGTAAGTATTCCATTTTTCCCAGTTCTTTTCAAATACATTATCTTTGATCCTTAAAAGATATGTCAATTTTTCCATAACACAAATTTCCTGGACAATTTCCAACCACTGTTCCTGTTTCGGGGTATTTACATTGAGCCAGTTTCTTGTGACTGCTTTTTTACTTGCTGCGAGTAACACTTTAGTCAAGTGCAGATCTTCTCTCGTTACGTGTCTTGCCGCTTTTAATGTTGATGTAAAGCACTTTGAATTACCTTGTGTTGAATTGTGCTCTACAAATAAACTTGCCTTTCCTAAAGGTGTTGTGGTTCTAAAGGTGTTTTGGTTCTGAAGTGGTGCGTCCGAAATGCCATACTAAATAGGCCTGTTTTGAAAAAATCGATTCTCCGATTTTAAATCGATTCTCATATTAATTCCTAAAAATCGATTCATATGTCTAAAGATCGATTTAAAAAAAACAAAAACAAAAAAAAAAAAATTAATCATTACATTACAACTTTTGGTACTTTTTTGTTTATGCCCAAAAAAGGAATATTTTGTTGGACAGGAGAATAACTGGGGCCATGTTTTTGCCTTTAAATATGTTTAAAGGTATGAAAACATTAAAGTTTTTAGTTATAATTGCATACATTGTCTATATTTCTTTGCTTTATATACTGTCTTGGGGTTACATTTGCATAAATGTTAAAAACCAAATTCTCATAAATGGGGAAAAAATAAAAGCGATTTCTTTCGTCCTCTGTTTCCTCCCTGGATCTGTTTGGTAATTCTGACCCACATGATGTTTCTGAAAGCAGTTCTATCATCATTCTGGGAGCTGATTGGTCCTTAAAGCATCATTAGCTGCCAATACTTGCTGTTGAATCTCAATATAACACTAGTATTAATATGTTGCAGAACTACAGTCATATAATTCATGCAACAGCTGAAAAAATAGTTTTATTAACAGTAACCCAAATCAATATCGGATCGTGATAATCGATTCTGAATCTTAATAATCGGAATCGAATCGATTCTTGATATTTGAATCGATCCCCAGCCCTAATACTAAACAATATATACTAAAAAGTATACTTAAATTTGGCACACTTTTGAGTAAAGGTGTTTTGGTTCTAGAGGTGTTTTGGTTCTAGAGGTGTTTTGGTTCTAGAGGTGTTTTGGTTCTAGAGGTGTTTTGGTTCTAGAGGTGTTTTGGTTCTAGAGGTGTTTTGGTTCTAGAGGTGTTTTGGTTCTACAAGTGTTTTGGTTCTGAAGGTGTTTTGGTTCTGAAGGTGTTTTGGTTCTAGAGGTGTTTTGGTTCTAGAGGTGTTTTGGTTCTAGAGGTGTTTTGGTTCTAGAGGTGTTTTGGTTCTAGAGGTGTTTTGGTTCTTAAGGTGTTTTGGTTCTAGACGTGTTTTGGTTCTTAAGGTGTTTTGGTTCTAGAGGTGTTTTGGTTCTTAAGGTGTTTTGGTTCTAGAGGTGTTTTGGTTCTTAAGGTGTTTTGGTTCTTAAGGTGTTTTGGTTCTAGAGGTGTTTTGGTTCTGAAGGTGTTTTGGTTCTTGAGGTGTTTTGGTTCTTGAGGTGTTTTGGTTCTAAAGGTGTTTTTGTTCTAGAGGTGTTTTGGTTCTTGAGGTGTTTTGGTTCTAGAGGTGTTTTGGTTCTTAAGGTGTTTTGGTTCTAAAGGTGTTTTGGTTCTACAAGTGTTTTGGTTCTAAAGGTGTTTTGGTTCTAAAGGTGTTTTGGTTCTACAAGTGTTTTGGTTCTAAAGGTGTTTTGGTTCTAGAGGTGTTTTGGTTCTACAAGTGTTTTGGTTCTAAAGGTGTTTTGGTTCTAAAGGTGTTTTGGTTCTACAAGTGTTTTGGTTCTAGAGGTGTTTTGGTTCTTAAGGTGTTTTGGTTCTTAAGGTGTTTTGGTTCTAAAGGTGTTTTGGTTCTACAGGTGTTTTGGTTCTGAAGGTCTTTTGGTTCTTAAGGTCTTTTGGTTCTTAAGGTCTTTTGGTTCTACATGTGTTTTGGTTCTAAAGGTGTTTTGGTTCTAGAGGTGTTTTGGTTCTGAAGGTGTTTTGGTTCTGAAGGTGTTTTGGTTCTGAAGGTGTTTTGGTTCTTAAGGTGTTTTGGTTCTTAAGGTGTTTTGGTTCTTAAGGTGTTTTGGTTCTTAAGGTGTTTTGGTTCTAAAGGTGTTTTGGTTCTAAAGGTGTTTTGGTTCTTAAGGTGTTTTGGTTCTAGAGGTGTTTTGGTTCTGAAGGTGTTTTGGTTCTAGAGGTGTTTTGGTTCTAAAGGTGTTTTGGTTCTTAAGGTGTTTTGGTTCTAGAGGTGTTTTGGTTCTAGAGGTGTTCTGGTTCTGAAGGTGTTTTGGTTCTTGAGGTGTTTTGGTTCTAGAGGTGTTTTGGTTCTGAAGGTGTTTTGGTTCTTGAGGTGTTTTGGTTCTTGAGGTGTTTTGGTTCTAAAGGTGTTTTGGTTCTAGAGGTGTTTTGGTTCTAGAGGTGTTTTGGTTCTGAAGGTGTTTTGGTTCTTGAGGTGTTTTGGTTCTAGAGGTGTTTTGGTTCTGAAGGTGTTTTGGTTCTTGAGGTGTTTTGGTTCTTGAGGTGTTTTGGTTCTTGAGGTGTTTTGGTTCTTGAGGTGTTTTGGTTCTTAAGGTGTTTTGGTTCTAGAGGTGTTTTGGTTCTAGAGGTGTTTTGGTTCTAGAGGTGTTTTGGTTCTAAAGGTGTTTTGGTTCTGAAGGTGTTTTGGTTCTTGAGGTGTTTTGGTTCTTGAGGTGTTTTGGTTCTAAAGGTGTTTTGGTTCTAAAGGTGTTTTGGTTCTTAAGGTGTTTTGGTTCTACAGGTGTTTTGGTTCTGAAGGTGTTTTGGTTCTTAAGGTCTTTTGGTTCTACAGGTGTTTTGGTTCTGAAGGTCTTTTGGTTCTTAAGGTCTTTTGGTTCTTAAGGTCTTTTGGTTCTTAAGGTCTTTTGGTTCTTAAGGTCTTTTGGTTCTTAAGGTCTTTTGGTTCTTAAGGTCTTTTGGTTCTTAAGGTCTTTTGGTTCTTAAGGTGTTTTGGTTCTAAAGGTGTTTTGGTTCTTAAGGTGTTTTGGTTCTTAAGGTGTTTTGGTTCTAAAGGTGTTTTGGTTCTAAAGGTGTTTTGGTTCTAGAGGTGTTTTGGTTCTAGAGGTGTTTTGGTTCTTGAGGTGTTTTGGTTCTTGAGGTGTTTTGGTTCTTGAGGTGTTTTGGTTCTTGAGGTGTTTTGGTTCTTGAGGTGTTTTGGTTCTTGAGGTGTTTTGGTTCTTGAGGTGTTTTGGTTCTTGAGGTGTTTTGGTTCTTGAGGTGTTTTGGTTCTACAGGTGTTTTGGTTCTGAAGGTCTTTTGGTTCTTAAGGTCTTTTGGTTCTTAAGGTCTTTTGGTTCTACATGTGTTTTGGTTCTAGAGGTGTTTTGGTTCTGAAGGTGTTTTGGTTCTGAAGGTGTTTTGGTTCTGAAGGTGTTTTGGTTCTAGAGGTGTTTTGGTTCTAAAGGTGAGACGGACCACCGTGTTCTGGTCCAGGTCTTCCTGGCTGGTTACCGCGGCGACGCCCAGGAGCAGGCCGTGTCACGCACGGGAACAATGAGGCGTTTCCGCGGCGACGGAGCCGCTTCACATGTTTACTCACTCGGGCTGCAGCTGAGGCTCGTGTGTGTGTGTGTGTGTGTGTGTGTGTGTGTGTGTGTGTGTGTGTGTGTGTGTGTGTGTGTGTGTGTGTGTGTGTGTGTGTGTGTGTGTGTGTGTGTGTGTGTGTGTGTGTGTGTGTGTGTGTGTGTGTGTGTGTGTGTGTGTGTGTGTGTGTGTGTGTGTGTGTGTGTGTGTGTGTGTGTGTGTGTGTGTGTGTTGCGGCTGCTGGACCATAAATCTGACTTCAATCGGGGGGGGGGGGGGTCATATGGGACCTGTAAGCTTTAGTGTCGTGATAAAAGTGAACACTGGGTTTATTTACGGCACTGAGGAGTTGAAAAACGTCAGAATAAAAACATCAGGAACGTTGGTTTCCCAGGAACTCTCCTCAGAACCGGATCTGGCGGGTCCTGGTCCCGGCCCTGGTCCTGATCCTCAGGTGAGCTGCTGTGACCTCTTGACCTCCACCGCGGGCCGGTGCTGCTCGTTTGGGTCTGAAGCAGGAACTTAACTCAATCATTGACGGCAGGGACCCGGCGGGTCAGAGACGTGGGTCAGAGTCCAGTTCTCCGCAAATATTTGAACAAGCCAGAAACCTCCAGATAAATCGGTTAATGAGTCACGAAAGAGGAAGCTGAGCCGCCAGCGGGACGATGACTCTCCCGACTCCGTCGTTTAGCTGAACGAGGCGTTTCTCTCAGGATGAGAATCTCCGGAGACTCATCCTGCTGGATAATGAGCCCCGCCCGTTAGCCACGCCCCCCTCAGCCCAGGTGGGAGACAGAAAACATAAACACACTGAAACCATCGGGCCCCGTCTCTCACGTTGCCATGGAAACATCTGGAACGACGCCAGACGTCAGCCGGACCGCGGTGGAGCTGCTAACCGCTAACCGCTAGGGTCCGTGTACTTCGCGGCCATCCGTTTTTTGTTTTGAAATGACAAAAAAAAAATAGAGAAATAATCCGTCTTTTGTTTTGATAATAAAAAACGGAAAACGGATCGTTATCCATTATCCGTTATCCGATTTCATTGATGTGTTTGAAAATCGAAATTCGTTTCCAAGGATACTGAAAACAAGGATTGGACAAATGGGGGGATTGCACATGCGCAGTATTAAATGAAGAAAGTTGTTTCTGGTTCTTTTGTTCATCAGATTAACAGTTTTAGATTTTTTTAATGTTGAAACAGAAAATAAATCAAATATGAAACATGGGAGTGAAACATGAGTTTAATCTGTAATCTGTCTTCACTCCGTCATGAAACTGCAGTGATGTTGTGACAGTCATGAATCAACAATGAATAACATAAACTGAACTCTAACATACTGCCCCCCCCGTTGGAAACGAATAGGAAATAGAGAAAAGAGTTTTAATTCCCAATTTCGATTTTCAAACACATCAATGAAATCGGATAACGGATAACGGATAACGGATAATGGATAATGGATAACGATCCGTTTTCCGTTTTTTATTATCAAAACAAAAGATGGGAAACGGATTATTTTGGATTATATCTATATTTTTATTTTGTCATTTCAAAACAAAAAACGGATGGCCGCGAAGTACACGGACCCGCTAGCCACCAACCTGATGATTGGACCTGATCCAGCTAGCTGACCTGGGGAGAGTAGCGCCAGGTCGGTACCTGGAGGTGCAGGTCCCTGATTGGAGTAGCTAGCTGCTTGGCTGCTGCTACCACTAGCAGCTAATGGTTTAGTGGTTGAGGGTAGCGTCTCCGCTAGCGTCTCGCTGGGCCGCCGCCACCGTGACCGAGTTCTGGTACCTATAACACCAAGTCTTTTGGTCTTTTATCTCAAGTTTATTGAACTGTTAAATAGCTAAAGGGCTAACGGCTATCAGCTGCTAATTGCCCATGAAGCCACGCCCCCTTTCAGATTTGTCTACTTTTACCTGACGAGGTGAAAATAGATTACATGATGGATGTACGAGGTCTGGATCTGGACCCTAGTGGTCTGTAGAGGACCTGCAGGTCTGGATCTGGACCCTAGTGGTCTGTAGAGGACCTGCAGGTCTGGATCTGGACCCTAGTGGTCTGTAGAGGACCTGCAGGTCTGGATCTGGACCCTAGTGGTCTGTAGAGGACCTGCAGGTCTGGATCTGGACCCTGGTGGTCTGTAGAGGACCTGCAGGTCTGGATCTGGACCCTAGTGGTCTGTAGAGGACCTGCAGGTCTGGATCTGGACCCTAGTGTTCTGTAGAGGACCTGCAGGTCTGGATCTGGACCCTGGTGTTCTGTAGAGGACCTGCAGGTCTGGATCTGGACCCTAGTCGGTACCAGAACTGCAGGCCTTGGTACCTGAGCTGAACTGCAGGGTCACAGATGGAAACAAAGCAGCTGAGAGTACAGCAGAGGAAAGTAAAGAGGATTGAGATCCACACTGACACACACACACACACACACACACACACACACACACACACACACACACACACACTAATCCCCCCCCCCCCCCCCCGCTGCGTCTCCGTGACAACAATGTTTAGATACAGTTGAACAACAACTGAACTCGACCTCCAGGTTCTGAGTTTGTTAAACCTGGACCTGGTGGGGGGTAATCTGGTGGGGGGTGTCATTAGCTTCACCTCTCCCCCCAGAAACTCCTCCCAGAACGGACTGATCCTTCTTGTTACTGATCGACCCTGGAGGTCAGAGTCATCAGAGGGGGCGGGGCTTCCCTTCAGATCCGGTCCAGCAGCGGGTTATTTCCAACCCCAGCCGTCGTCTCTCAGGTGTTACCCGCACCACGGTCGCCATGGATACGCAGCCCGAAATGGAACAGGGATAAAGCTGCGGAGGAGTCCTGGGAAAAGCAATCACACGTGGCTGCACTGTACACAGAGTCCTGGCGGGCGTTCCCGCCCGTACGCCGGCACCGGCGCTCCCTCTGTGTGCCCAGCTTTTAATATCAGTCTGGATGAGAAGGTTTCCATGAGAGCGTCAGGATTTATACGGATCAGGACCGGTCCCAGGACGGCTGAGGTTGCTGCTCATTGGTCGGAACGGAGATGCTGATCGGGTCGATGTGCTGAGCCCCTGAGACCCCAACCCGCGTTTATCAGGTGAGACCGACCCTGAATGACCCTGAATGACCCGGGCTGGATCAGCAGGCTGAACCATCGGGCCTCAGTTCTGCCAGAACCTCTCGGGTCGATGGTTCTGGGAACTTTTTGGTGTTTTTAGGTCTGTCTTCGGTCAGTCGCCAGGTTCTCAGAGAGGCGCTGCCGTCCGTCCCGGGCGTCTCCGTTCCAGAAGTCTCTGAATGATGTCACAACACCTTATCATAACTCCTCATGTTTGTTATTGTTTTAAATGTTTTATGACGGAAGAATAAAGTCGTAAAAGTGACTGTACAGAAAAGGGAAGTTACAAACTGCAGGCCAGGATGCAATAAATTAAGATACCGTGAAGTCAAAGTTAAAAATAAACAGCGACAAATGTTAACAGTAACACATCTTTTTACTTATTTTAATTTGTGTCAACTCGTTTTTATCTTGACAACATGTGCAAAACTGCATAATTATCATTATTTATTTAGAATTATAAATGTAGCACAAAAAATAAGGAAGTGAGTGTTTGGTGGATTATTTCTGGGTTGTAACGGTGTTTCCTGGTGCATTATTTCTGGGTTGTAACGATGCTTCCTGGTGCATTATTTCTGGGTTGTAACAATGCTTCCTGGTGGATTATTTCTGGGTTGTGACGATGCTTCCTGGTGGGTTATTTCTGGGTTGTAACGGTGCTTCCTCGTGGATTATTTATGTGTTGTAACGATGCTTCCTGGTGGGTTATTTCTGGGTTGTGACAGTGTTTCCTGGTGGATTATTTCTGTGATGTAACGGTGCTTCCTGCTGGATTATTTCCACGTCGTAACGGTGCTTCCTGGTGGATTATTTCTGGGTTGTGACGCTGCTTCCTGGTGGATTATTTCTGTGTTGTAACGATGCTTCCTGGTGGATTATTTCTGTGTTGTAACGATGCTTCCTGGTGGATTATTTCTGGGTTGTAACGGGGCTTCCTGGTGGATTATTTCCAGGTTGTGACGGTGCTTCCCGGTGGATTATTTCTGTGTTGTAACGGTGCTTCCCGGTGGATTATTTCTGGGTTGTGACGATGGTTCCTGGTGGATTTTTTTCCAGGTTGTGACGATGCTTCCTGGTGGATTATTTCTGGGTTGTAACAATGCTTCCAGGGGGGTTATTTTTGTGCTGTAACGATGCTTCCTGGTGGATTATTTCTGTGTTGTAATGATGCTTCCTGGTGGGTTATTTTGTGTTGTAACGATGCTTCCTGGTGGATTATTTCTGGGTTGTGACGATGGTTCCTGGTGGATTATTTCCAGGTTGTAACGGGGTTTCCTGGTGGATTATTTCCAGGTTGTAACGATGCTTCCAGGTGGATTATTTCTGGGTTGTGACGGTGCTTCCTGGTGGATTATTTCTGGGTTGTGACGGTGCTTCCTGGTGGATTATTTCTGGGTTGTAACGGTGCTTCCTCGTGGATTATGTCAATGTTGTAATGATGGTTCCTGGTGGGTTATTTCTGGGTTGTCTCACAACTCGTTTTTATCTTGACTACATGTGCACAACTGCATAATTATCATTATTTATTTAGAATTATAAATGTAGCACAAAAAATAAGGAAGTGAGTGTTTGGTGGATTATTTCTGGGTTGTAACGGTGTTTCCTGGTGGATTATTTCTGTGATGTAACGATGCTTCCAGGTGGATTATTTCTGGGTTGTAACAATGCTTCCTGGTGGATTATTTCTGGGTTGTAACAGTTTCCTGGTGGATTATTTCCAGGTTGTAACGGTGCTTCCAGGTGGATTATTTCTGGGTTGTAACAGGGTTTCCTGGTGGATTTTTTCCAGGTTGTGACGATGCTTCCTGGTGGATTATTTCTGGGTTGAAACAATGCTTCCTGGTGGATTATTTCCAGGTTGTAACGATGCTTCCTGGTGGATTATTTCTGGGTTGTAACGATGCTTCCTGGTGGATTATTTCTGGGTTGTAACAATGCTTCCTGGTGGATTATTTCCAGGTTGTAACGATGCTTCCAGGTGGATTATTTCTGGGTTGTAACGGTGCTTCCAGGTGGATTATTTCTGGGTTGTAACGATGCTTCCTGGTGGATTATTTCTGGGTTGTAACAATGCTTCCTGGTGGATTGTTTCCGGGTTTCAACTGTGCTTCCTGGTAATCGGCACAGAACATTTGTCAAATGTTTCCTGGGTTCAGCCCACATCCTCAGCTCGTCCCATGGGCGCATGTTCCTGACAAATGTGGCGCCATTTAAAATGGAAATAAAGTCTTGAGTTGTTAATAATACCGGGAAAAAGTCACTTTTTTTTTGGGGGGGGGGGTCTGATATTTACTAACTACGACGACAAAGTCGCTATGTTTGCAAGATTGTTGTTGGTTAAAACTCGGACGGCTCACGTTGACCTCTGTGCTAACTAGCCTTCCAATAAACTGTCGTCCAGAGAAGTTGAGGAAACATGATTGTAATCTGATTACTTTTGCTCATTGACCGACTTCAGCTGATGTTAGTTTGTTTTTGTTTCAGCCGACCGTCTGCCGTGCAGCACGATGAACGGATACGAGCCTCCGGGCGTCACCTCGGCCGTCTTCGGCTCGTACAGCTCGCACGTCAAGTGAGTCCTTGTGATGGGTGGGGGGTGGTGGGGACGTGTAAACTTTGTTTCCTACGTTTTATCGATCTTGATGAGACTTGAAGAAGCTGGTTTCATCCAAAATTGTGCAGATGAGCGTTTTGAGGACGTACTACGTAGAATTTTAACACATCTTCGTGCTCAGCTGAAACACTAATTTCACAAGATCCACACCCCATGAATCTGTGACTCCACCCCTTTTGGCACTGCCAGGAGCTGGCTCCGCCCACTTCACCCTAAAATGGGCGGAGCAAGCAAAACTAGCAGTCGAATGAAACATGCCCACAAACTACTAGTAGCTTAGCTCGTGTAAACCTCTGATGCTAACTAACGTCTTGATTCATTCGGATAAATCTCTCTGGTCTGTCGGAACCACGACAATATGACTTACGATATTTACGATAATTAATATAAAAAATATGCAAACACTAAAAGTAAAGTGTTTTTTATTAGAAGTCCTCAGCCAATCAGAGGCCAGGTATCAGTGCTGCATCTTCCTCTGAAACCGACTCCAGGTCTAGGGATGGGAATCGAGAACAGGTTCTTGTTCAGAACCGGTTCCCAGTGTTTCAATTCCTTGGAATCGTTTGCAAATTTTACAAACGATTCCCTTTTCAATTCCAGTCGTTCGTAAGGCAGCAGTCAACAGTAAACATGGTTACATTTCAGTAAAAAAGATGCCAAAAGAGAAACTTGCAATACTTGCCCAATGAATATTTCATCAAAAGGGAGGAAAACTACCAACATGCAAAAACATTTGTTCACACAGCAGCAATAACAATCAATGAATGTTGTTTTTTAGAACGTCAGTAATTCTCAACCCAGCAGCAGCAACATTAGCATGTCCTTGGCTAATAATACTGCAGGTAACTAATTAACTGGAACACTGCCTATCATATTAGTGCCATGTTGTTGTGCTTTTTTTTCTCCAAATGAGAATTGATAAGGGGATCAATAAAGAACCGAATCGTTAAGCGGAATCGAAAACGGAATTGGATTCATAAAAATCTTATCAATTCCCAACCCTATCCAGGTCACATGACTGTGTTTGTGTTTCAGCGGCCTCGACTCCCCGTCTCCAGAACCTCCCAGAACCAAAGCCAAGCCCGGTGCCAAAGCTCTGAACGGTGAGTCCTGCTGCTCTCTGGTTCTGGTTCTGTTCCACAGTAAAAGTGCAGGTTGTGCTGCGGCAACCCGACGTCGGCCGTAACCCGGGTTCTTGTCCTGGTCTCATCACCGCTGCTGTCGTCTTCCGCAGGTTCAGAAGAAGTTTACTTCCTGCGTTCGTCTGCCAAACATAAACGGAGGTGTCAGAGTGAGGAGCGTGTGTGTGTGTGTGTGTGTGTGTGTGTGTGTGTGTGTGTGTGTGGTCTTGTTTATGTTACTGCATGGGGACCGTGAAGTCAGCGCTGACCTTGTGAGGACCGAAGCCTTGTCCTTGGGGGGGGGGGTGGGTGGCATGTTCAGATGTTCTGGTTGAGGGTGATTTTTAGGTCCCCCACTGCCCCCCCTACAGGTCCAGTCTGTCGTCTCACATCGGGGACTAGTGCACCTGTGAGATGCCGCCCCCCTGTGGTCATGCATGGTGTCGCTACACGCCGTAGCTGTCAAGTTAGCGTTCAGGTTCATGGCCGTGTTTGTTTACACAAACTAATTTGTTCAGACGATAAGCGTCAGTTAAAACGTTGAGGCCTTAATATCAGAACCTACAAAGTTCTTACAGAGTTCTGCTTACAAGAACCAACCTACTTGCCTACAACTACTTACATCTTTTCCACCAAATCGGTTCCAGGCTGGTTCTGGTTCTGGGCCAGTGCTGAGTTTGGAACTGGGCTTTCTGTTTCCACTGACAAAGAAGTGGCTCCGGTTGCAAGGTAGCAGCAACTCTTTGCTGGTCTAGAGGAAAGAACTGCTTCCCGAGGGGGCGGAGTTGTTAAAGGTATTGTGACATGAAAAACAAATTTTTCTTGATTTTTTGTGTTTTGTTGGTTGTCTTGACATCAATTACACCCAAAAAACAACGAACATTTAACATTCAGTGTATTGTGTGCTTTCTGGGATTTTCCGCATAACTGTGCAAAAACGGCGCATCTGGTTTGGTGGCGGGCCGTTACTAATAGACCCGCTAAATCACCGCCCCCTCCACCCAGCTCCCTGCCTCCTCTCCTCTCCAGCGCACCATAAAGGCTGATTTATGGTTCCGCGTTACACCGACGGAGAGGGTTACGCGGCGCGCACCGTACGCTGAGCCCTACGGCGTAGGCTCTGTGTCGATTTAACGCGGAACCATAAATGAGGCTTAACACGGAGCTGTTTAGAGCCTCTTTTGTTCTCATCACCGGGAGGAAAACTGCTAAGAAGACCCGCGGCCACTGACTGGACTTAAGATAAGGAGACACTGCTGCTTGCATGCCTTTATTTTTATGATTGTTTTCGCCGTGCTGCTTTTCCGTGCATGCTTCGCCTGTCGCTCCCGGCTTAACTCTCCGACGCCGCTGTTAGAAGTCCGTGACCGTGACCAGAGGACTCGACTTCCAGTCGAGTCCTCTGGTCCCATCCCCGGGCCCATCCCCTGGCTGTAGTCGCCCTGTCTGGGCTGTGTTTGTGGTTCGGTGTGCGCGCGTGTGTGTGGAGACGCCAGCAGAAGCGTGTAGCAGGAGGAGGAGGAGGAGGAGGTTGGGAGGAGGAGCGGCGCAATGATTGACAGGAAAGGGGGAAAAGGACCCGTTTTTCCCCAAGCATCATGGGTCTGAGGAGGAGACAACCTGTCTTTTAGAGATGTGTCCACGGAGGAGCTACGTGGACCAAGTCCTATTAGAGCAGATACCTGGTTGTTGCTGCAACTTTCACGCAAACACAGAGACGTAACTGACGTTTGCAGTGATGTAATGACGTGGCTCCCTTTAGCACCCGAGTTGTGGAAAACAAACCGGTTCTCAGCTGGTTCCCAAGTTGAACAAGTTGTGAACCAGAACCACCCACGGACCAGAACTAGAACTGGTTTGGTGGAAAAGGGGTTGGAGGGACCAGAAGTTATTTTAGCTTGTGCTAAGCTACGATACTAACTAGTATGAGCTTCATTCAGGGAGTTTAGAAACGGTTACTGAACACAGGGACGCATGCGTGTGTTTGCAGTGGTTGGTCAGGATGTGAAATCACCGTGTGTGTGTGCGTGTGTGTGCGTGCGTGTGTGTGCGTGTGGTTTTTAACACAATAATTACAGTTCTTAAGAAAATCTGTTGGTTCCTTCGAGGGAAACTTTCGGTAACGGACCTATGCAGCAACTGAGGTGTCGCTGAGCTGAGCGCCTGTTTCCCAGCCCAGGTAACCATGGTAACCGGCGACGCTGCAGCAGATGTTTGGGGGCTGATAGAAGCTCAACAGCTGCTGAGGGGAGATAGCGGGGACCGACTTGCGTCATGGCCGCCTGTGACATCATCAGTGACGTCGGGGCGAGGTCGTACAAGTTCTGACGTGGGTCGGGTTGTTTTTGTTAGAACCAGACGGAACCAGACGACCCCCTCAAAGCCGTCAATGTCACACCTCCAGATAAAGCATTTAGTCAGAACCAGTTCTGGTCCGGACTGTAAATCTGTTTATTTCTGCTGTAAAGTTGAACATTTTAACCTGCCGGTCTGGATCTGGACCCTAGTGGTTTGTAGAGGACCTGCAGGTCCGGATCCAGAGTTCTGGGGGTTCTGCTGTGACCCGGACCTGTTCTCTTCCACCAGAACCGAGGAAACACTTCAAGACCAGCATCAACAGCCTGACGGACACGTCGCAGTACCACGTTGAGGTGAGTGGAGGCTGACGGGGTCCGACCCAGAAGATCTGGATGGGAACAGATCTGGATCAGGATCTGGATCAGGATCTGGATCTGGGGGGGCGGGGATCTGGATGGTGTTGGTGGGTCCAAACATCCGAGGAAGTTCAGACACTAAAATGTAAATAAAATAATAAACAAAATTAAAGCTGCGAGCAGCGATGAACGGGCCCTCGCACTCATGGCCACCGCCGCCCCCCATAAGCATATCAGAAATTACACCACCCACGACTTCCTATGTCAAACCATTCAAAAGTTATGGCAGAAAATAGGGACTATGAAATATCGACCAATCAGAAGAAGGGGCAGGGCTAATTTGCACCAATTATGACTCAAAACCATGTCCGATGACACCACCCACGAGTCTTTATGTCAAACCATTCAAAAGTTATTGCAGAAAATCGGAAGTATCAGAAAAGTACCAGAAAAAGCACCAGAAAAGTAATGCGCGTGATCGCAGGATGGAGATGCATATTTTGATGTATAACACACCTGGGTGCACATTACGGTTCAGGCCGTATTAACCGCCGAAGGAATGGCATAAATTGCGCCAAAATTACGCGATTAATTAAAAATGTTCAAAATGGCAGACTTCCTGTTCGGTTTCGGCCATGGCGCCAAGAGACTTTTCTTTAAGTTGCGACATGATACAGGTGTGTACCGATTTTCGTTCATGTACGTCAAACCGTATTGTGGGGCTTGAGGCACAAAGTTTTCTAGGGGGCGCTGTTGAGCCGTTAGGCCACGCCTATTCATGAAAACCATGAAATATAACATTTTTCGCCAGGCCTGGCTTGTGTGCGAAATTTGGTGACTTTTGGGGCCCGTTTAGGGGGGCAAAAAGGCCCTCCTTTCATCAGAAGAAATACAAAATTCCTACAGATACAGATTGTATCTGTAGGAATTTTTTTTAAATACATTTTTAATAATAAATAATAAATCCTCTGCAGTTTCCAGCCGTTTAAATTAAAAGACCTTGAAGAGTTAAAAGGACCAAATATCTGCCAAAAACCTTATCTTCTGTACTGAAATGTTCTCCGTAGTCAGGTTCCGGCGCGTAGATGACTTTTGACCCAGAAACCCGACTCACAACACCCCCCTCCCGGTCAGCCGGGTTCCGGGTCTCTGGATGGTTCCCGGGTCCACGGGGGTTCCCCCCCCCCTCGTTAACCTGCATGTCCCCGGCACACAGGGACTCCTTCAGGTTCCTCCTGGACCCGTCTCCCGAGACCCGCTGCCTCCTGCAGATCTTTTTATGGCGCCGACCCCCGACCCGCCGATGACGGAGCTAATTAGCTGAGATTGGTTATTTTTAGATCCTCCTACTTTTCACTGTGTGTCATTGTGCCTTGACATTTGTCACTGGCTGTAAACATCTTACCCCGTATGCCAAATCCGCTTGGCCATCTTTATATGTACGCAGGCGTATGCATTGGTTGCTCATTATTTATAAAACCCTTCTGGGATTGGTCCCTGCTTACCTATGTACATATCTCCATAGAAGCCAAAGCCATTATGGCCTGCACTCACATGATGCCTTGCACTTCATTGTTCCGCGTGTTCGTACTGAGCTGGGAAAAAGAGCTTTTAAATTCCCCCTTTGCTTGGAACACCTTTCAGAAAGACTTAAAACTGACGGACCTGATATCTTTCAATGACTTTGGTTCAATCCTGAAGGACCTAGAGTGTGAAAGCATTGGACAGTGTCTCTGTACCTGATGGTAGTTATGTCTTCCTAAACATCTGCACTTTATATGATTGATGTGATTATGTACTGTTAACTGGCTGTGACCTCCTATGCATCTGTACTTTATAACAGTGGTGCCCAACCCCCGGGTCGTGGCCCGGTATTGGGCCGTGGGTCATTTGGTACCGGGCCGCACAGAAAGAAAAAATTATTTCTGTACCATCCACGACTGATGATGGTTGACTCTCAAACTGATGGTTGAGAATGTTTTTATTACTTGGATGTACAGTAAATACACTGCAAACACACAGTAAGCGCTATAAAGGAATAAAATAAAATAGAGTTAGTCTTTCTACATTCATATAAGTTTCATTTAACTTAAATACAGACCGACGCAGCTGCTCGCTCGGTAATAACAGCTACCGCTAACCACAATACATGAGTAACCATGGCAACCAAACTCAATATGTTCATAAATACGGAATAACATTTGCAAAGAAAACAAATCCTTATCAGCCAGGTGCTTTTTATGTCAGTTATGCTCCACTTTAGCATTCTCAACACTAGTTTAGTCTTTCAGACACACTTTCTACTGCCGTTAAACTTTTACCTCGAAAGTCTGAAGCGCTGGATGTTTACAATGTCTCACCAAGACGCCTTCAAAATAAAAGCACTAAATATCGGTTAATATATAACAAATAAAATAAAAGCCTGGCTTTAAATAACGTTAATGAGACATAAAAACATAAAAACACATTTATAGAAATACTCATATTAAAGGTAATTTACAATTTCCATTATTTTATTTATTATTATGTATTATTATTATTATTATTATTATTATTATTATTATTATTATTATTACTACTATAGAGAAAATACCGCAGTTTTTAATGCCGATCTTGTCATTTTATTTAGTTTTTATCAACTACACCTTTAGATTGGGCCGTGAAAATATTGTCAGACATTAAACTAGTCCGCGGTGCAGAAAAGGTTGGGGAATCACTGCTTTATAAGACGTGGTAATATCATTTTACTGCTACTTTGTTCCTCCGTTATTGTTTTGTATTCTATCTTTTAACCTTGTGATTTTATTTATTTTTTGACGTGCACTGCTGCCTTCTTGGCCAGGTCACCCTTGTGAAAGAGATCCTTGATCCTTAGCTGGTTAAATAAAAAATTAAATAAAAACTCCTCGTCTCGACTATCTGGTGGTTTTGGATCCAGAACCTGACGAGGTCGTGACCTCCGGCCCCCGTGGGTCGGGAGGAGGTCTGGTCTGGTTCTGAGCGCTGAAGCCCGACTCTGTCCCCCCAGCACCTGACCACCTTCGTCCTGGACCGGAAGGACGGCATGATCACGGTGGACGACGGCGTCCGACGGCTACGACTGCTGGACGCCAAGGGGAAGATCTGGACCCAGGAGATGCTGCTGCAGGTGGAGGAGAGGACGGTCAGCCTGGTGGACCTGGAGACCCGGGTGAGTCCTGCTGGACCCGGGTCGCCCGTAAAGCAAATACAAAGAAAAGATTTTTGCCAAACACAGGGAAGAGGAGACATGATATAGTGATTGTGTGGGGATTCATCATAATGTACGTAAAGGATGAAACGGGTATAGATAATGGATGGATGGATTTATTTATAATGTTCAGGTATAATATTGCGATGAAGTGCTGTAATAACAGGTATATTTTTTGATAAAGTAAAGCTTGCTGTTATATTTATTTACAGGACTGTCTCAGAAAATTAGAATATTGTGATTTTTTTGTAATGCAATTACAAAAACAAAAATGTCATACATTCTGGATTCATTACAAATCAACTGAAATATTGCAAGCCTTTTATTATTTTAATATTGCTGATCATGGCTTACAGCTTAAGAAAACTCAAATATCCTATCTCAAAAAATTAGAATATTCTGTGAATCCTAATCTTAAACCATAATCAGCAATATTAAAATAATAAAAGGCTTGCAATATTTCAGTTGATTTGTAATGAATCCAGAATGTATGACATTTTTGTTTTTTTAATTTTTAATTTTTAATTACAGAAAATAAAGAACTTTATCACAATATTCTAATTTTCTGAGACAGTCCTGTATATTTATTTTGTATTCAAGCAAAATTGAAAAAGAATCAAGGTGTATGACCTCATAAGTTTTTTACTTCCTCCTACTCCTTTTTGGGCATGAAGGTTTATTTCCCTTTGATTTTGTTTAATGACGGTTTATTTGTAATCTTTTCTGATGTTTTGTGTAATTGTTTTTCTTTTTATTTATAATATGCTCGAAACAAAGATTTCAATTTAAAAAAAAAAAAAAAAGCCTCTCGCTGACCTCACTGCTGTCTCCAGAACGAGCTGGAGAACTTCCCGGTCGGGTCGGTCCAGCACTGCCAGGCGGTTCTGAACGCCTGCAGCTACGACTCCATCCTGGCGCTGGTCTGCAAGGAGGCGGGTCAGAGCAAAGCGGACCTGCACCTGTTCCAGTGCGACGACATCAAGGTACGCCGGAGCAGAGGACCTGCTGCTGGTTTATGATTTTTATATTTGTCCTGAAAGTTACAACCGAAAGCTCATATTTGCCTCAGAGTGAATAAATAAACGCCACAATGTAATTTTAAAAGGCAATTTCTGCTGTTTCTGTCAAATTCCACCCCCACCCCTCATATTGGGGGGAGGGGGGGTTGAAGAGTGGATCACAAACCTGCAGGGGTCCAGGACCCCCAAAAAGGTGGAGAACCACCTCAACATCTCCAGCATCGGAGCAAATACACCTCAGTCTCCTCCTGGATGACGGTTGGATGATGGTTGGATTTATAATTTATAGTTTTATTTGGATCCCACTTAGCTACAGCAAAACTGCAGCTAATTCTTCCTGGGGTCCGACACATAATACACAGTACATTACAGCAAAAAATTAAAAGCAAACCTAAAGAGGTAGCATATAAAGAAAGGAAATACAAAATAAAGAAAAAATAGTCATTCCGTTTAACATTTAGATATAAATAAAAACAATAGATATTCATACATTTTATAATATCAACAAATTCAAACAATGTATAGTTATCATAGTTTGCACCAATAACCATTTTTAATAAATATTCATTTATTTATATGTATTATTATTATTATTGTTAATATGTATTTATTTATATTATTATTTATATATATATATATATATATATATATATATATATATATATACCCATTTACTATCTACATTATTTATTTATTTATTTAATAATAATAAAATAAGTTTGGATGATGGTTGGATGATGGTTGAATGACGGTTGGATGACGGTTGAATGACGGTTGGATGATGTTTGGATGACGGTTGGATGACGGTTGGATGACGGTTGGATGACGGTTGGATGACGGTTGGATGACGGTTGGATGACGGTTGGATGATGGTTGAATGACGGTTGGATGACGGTTGAATAACGGTTGAATGATGGTTGGATGACGGTTGGATGACGGTTGGATGACGGTTGGATGATGGTTGAATGACGGTTGGATGAC
Organism: Cololabis saira; assembly: GCF_033807715.1. NCBI lineage: Eukaryota > Metazoa > Chordata > Actinopteri > Beloniformes > Belonidae > Cololabis > Cololabis saira. The sequence continues at coordinate 8,956,457 of NC_084609.1, read as the reverse complement.
GGTTGGATGACGGTTGAATAACGGTTGAATGATGGTTGGATGACGGTTGAATGACGGTTGGATGACGGTTGGATGACGGTTGAATAACGGTTGAATGATGGTTGGATGACGGTTGAATGACGGTTGGATGACGGTTGAATAACGGTTGAATGATGGTTGGATGACGGTTGAATGACGGTTGGATGACGGTTGGATGATGGTTGGATGACGGTTGGATGACGGTTGAATGATGGTTGGATGACGGTTGAATGACGGTTGGATGACGGTTGAATAACGGTTGAATGACGGTTGGATGACGGTTGAATGACGGTTGGATGACAGTTGGATGACGGTTGAATGACGGTTGGATGACGGTTGGATGACGGTTGAATGACGGTTGGATGACGGTTGGATGACGGTTGAATAACGGTTGAATGATGGTTGGATGACGGTTGGATGACGGTTGAATGACGGTTGGATGACGGTTGGATGACGGTTGGATGATGGTTGAATGACGGTTGAATGACGGTTGAATAACGGTTGAATGATGGTTGGATGACGGTTGAATGACGGTTGAATGACGGTTGGATGACGGTTGGATGACGGTTGGATGACGGTTGAATAACGGTTGAATGATGGTTGGATGACGGTTGGATGACGGTTGGATGACGGTTGAATAACGGTTGAATGATGGTTGGATGACGGTTGAATGACGGTTGGATGACGGTTGGATGATGGTTGGATGACGGTTGAATAACGGTTGAATGATGGTTGGATGACGGTTGAATGACGGTTGGATGACGGTTGGATGATGGTTGGATGACGGTTGGATGACGGTTGGATGACGGTTGAATGATGGTTGGATGACGGTTGGATGACGGTTGGATGACGGTTGGATGATGGTTGGATGACGGTTGAATAACGGTTGAATGATGGTTGGATGACGGTTGGATGACGGTTGGATGACGGTTGGATGATGGTTGGATGACGGTTGGATGACGGTTGAATGATGGTTGGATGACGGTTGAATGACGGTTGGATGACGGTTGAATAACGGTTGAATGACGGTTGGATGACGGTTGAATGACAGTTGGATGACGGTTGGATGACGGTTGAATGACGGTTGGATGACGGTTGAATGACGGTTGGATGACGGTTGGATGACGGTTGAATAACGGTTGAATGATGGTTGGATGACGGTTGGATGACGGTTGAATGACGGTTGGATGACGGTTGGATGATGGTTGAATGACGGTTGGATGACGGTTGAATAACGGTTGAATGATGGTTGGATGACGGTTGAATGACGGTTGAATGACGGTTGGATGACGGTTGGATGACGGTTGGATGACGGTTGAATAACGGTTGAATGATGGTTGGATGACGGTTGGATGACGGTTGGATGACGGTTGAATAACGGTTGAATGATGGTTGGATGACGGTTGAATGACGGTTGGATGACGGTTGGATGATGGTTGGATGACGGTTGAATAACGGTTGAATGATGGTTGGATGACGGTTGAATGACGGTTGGATGACGGTTGAATAACGGTTGAATGACGGTTGGATGACGGTTGAATGACGGTTGGATGACAGTTGGATGACGGTTGAATAACGGTTGAATGACGGTTGAATGACGGTTGGATGACGGTTGGATGACGGTTGGATGACGGTTGAATGACGGTTGGATGACGGTTGAATAACGGTTGAATGACGGTTGGATGACGGTTGAATGACGGTTGAATGACGGTTGGATGACGGTTGGATGACGGTTGGATGACGGTTGAATAACGGTTGAATGACGGTTGGATGACGGTTGGATGACGGTTGGATGACGGTTGAATAACGGTTGGATGACAGTTGGATGACGGTTGAATGACGGTTGGATGACGGTTGGATGACGGTTGAATGACGGTTGGATGACAGTTGGATGACGGTTGAATAACGGTTGGATGACGGTTGGATGACGGTTGGATGACGGTTGGATGACAGTTGGATGACGGTTGAATAACGGTTGAATAACGGTTGAATGACGGTTGAATGACGGTTGAATGACGGTTGGATGACGGTTGGATGACGGTTGGATGACGGTTGGATGATGGTTGAATGACGGTTGGATGACGGTTGGATGACGGTTGGATGACGGTTGGATGATGGTTGAATGACGGTTGGATGACGGTTGAATAACGGTTGAATGATGGTTGGATGACGGTTGGATGACGGTTGGATGACGGTTGGATGATGGTTGAATAACGGTTGAATGACGGTTGAATAACGGTTGAATGATGGTTGGATGACGGTTGAATGACGGTTGGATGACGGTTGGATGACGGTTGAATGACGGTTGAATGATGGTTGGATGACGGTTGAATGACGGTTGGATGACGGTTGAATAACGGTTGAATGATGGTTGGATGACGGTTGAATGACGGTTGGATGACGGTTGGATGATGGTTGGATGACGGTTGGATGACGGTTGAATGATGGTTGGATGACGGTTGAATGACGGTTGGATGACGGTTGAATAACGGTTGAATGACGGTTGGATGACGGTTGAATGACGGTTGGATGACAGTTGGATGACGGTTGAATGACGGTTGGATGACGGTTGGATGACGGTTGAATGACGGTTGGATAACGGTTGGATGACGGTTGAATAACGGTTGAATGATGGTTGGATGACGGTTGGATGACGGTTGAATGACGGTTGGATGACGGTTGGATGACGGTTGGATGATGGTTGAATGACGGTTGGATGACGGTTGAATAACGGTTGAATGATGGTTGGATGACGGTTGAATGACGGTTGAATGACGGTTGGATGACGGTTGGATGACGGTTGGATGACGGTTGAATAACGGTTGAATGATGGTTGGATGACGGTTGGATGACGGTTGGATGACGGTTGAATAACGGTTGAATGATGGTTGGATGACGGTTGAATGACGGTTGGATGACGGTTGGATGATGGTTGGATGACGGTTGAATAACGGTTGAATGATGGTTGGATGACGGTTGAATGACGGTTGGATGACGGTTGAATAACGGTTGAATGACGGTTGGATGACGGTTGAATGACGGTTGGATGACAGTTGGATGACGGTTGAATAACGGTTGAATGACGGTTGAATGATGGTTGGATGACGGTTGGATGACGGTTGAATGACGGTTGGATGACAGTTGGATGACGGTTGAATAACGGTTGAATGACGGTTGGATGACGGTTGGATGACGGTTGGATGACGGTTGAATGACGGTTGGATGACGGTTGGATGACGGTTGAATAACGGTTGAATGATGGTTGGATGACGGTTGGATGACGGTTGAATGACGGTTGGATGACGGTTGGATGACGGTTGAATAACGGTTGAATGATGGTTGGATGACGGTTGGATGACGGTTGAATGACGGTTGGATGACGGTTGAATAACGGTTGAATGACGGTTGGATGACGGTTGGATGACGGTTGAATGACGGTTGGATGACGGTTGAATAACGGTTGAATGATGGTTGGATGACGGTTGAATGACGGTTGGATGACGGTTGGATGATGGTTGGATGACGGTTGGATGACGGTTGAATGATGGTTGGATGACGGTTGAATGACGGTTGGATGACGGTTGAATAACGGTTGAATGATGGTTGGATGACGGTTGGATGACGGTTGAATGATGGTTGGATGACGGTTGAATGACGGTTGGATGACGGTTGAATAACGGTTGAATGACGGTTGGATGACGGTTGAATGACGGTTGGATGACAGTTGGATGACGGTTGAATGACGGTTGGATGACGGTTGGATGACGGTTGAATGACGGTTGGATGACGGTTGAATGATGGTTGGATGACGGTTGGATGACGGTTGAATGACGGTTGGATGACGGTTGGATGACGGTTGAATGACGGTTGGATGACGGTTGGATGACGGTTGAATGACGGTTGGATGACGGTTGAATGACGGTTGGATGACGGTTGGATGACGGTTGAATGACGGTTGGATGACGGTTGGATGACGGTTGAATGACGGTTGGATGACGGTTGAATAACGGTTGAATGACGGTTGAATAACGGTTGAATGACGGTTGAATGACGGTTGGATGACGGTTGAATGACGGTTGGATGACGGTTGAATGACGGTTGGATGACGGTTGGATGACGGTTGAATAACGGTTGAATGATGGTTGAATAACGGTTGAATGATGGTTGGATGACGGTTGAATGACGGTTGGATGACGGTTGAATAACGGTTGAATGATGGTTGGATGACGGTTGAATGACGGTTGGATGACGGTTGGATGATGGTTGGATGACGGTTGGATGACGGTTGAATGATGGTTGGATGACGGTTGAATGACGGTTGGATGACGGTTGAATAACGGTTGAATGACGGTTGGATGACGGTTGAATGACGGTTGGATGACAGTTGGATGACGGTTGAATGACGGTTGGATGACGGTTGGATGACGGTTGAATGACGGTTGGATAACGGTTGGATGACGGTTGAATAATGGTTGAATGATGGTTGGATGACGGTTGGATGACGGTTGAATGACGGTTGGATGACGGTTGGATGACGGTTGGATGATGGTTGAATGACGGTTGGATGACGGTTGAATAACGGTTGAATGATGGTTGGATGACGGTTGAATGACGGTTGAATGACGGTTGGATGACGGTTGGATGACGGTTGGATGACGGTTGAATAACGGTTGAATGATGGTTGGATGACGGTTGGATGACGGTTGGATGACGGTTGAATAACGGTTGAATGATGGTTGGATGACGGTTGAATGACGGTTGGATGACGGTTGGATGATGGTTGGATGACGGTTGAATAACGGTTGAATGATGGTTGGATGACGGTTGAATGACGGTTGGATGACGGTTGAATAACGGTTGAATGACGGTTGGATGACGGTTGAATGACGGTTGGATGACAGTTGGATGACGGTTGAATAACGGTTGAATGACGGTTGAATGATGGTTGGATGACGGTTGGATGACGGTTGAATGACGGTTGGATGACAGTTGGATGACGGTTGAATAACGGTTGAATGACGGTTGGATGACGGTTGGATGACGGTTGGATGACGGTTGAATGACGGTTGGATGACGGTTGGATGACGGTTGAATAACGGTTGAATGATGGTTGGATGACGGTTGGATGACGGTTGAATGACGGTTGGATGACGGTTGGATGACGGTTGAATAACGGTTGAATGATGGTTGGATGACGGTTGGATGACGGTTGAATGACGGTTGGATGACGGTTGAATAACGGTTGAATGATGGTTGGATGACGGTTGGATGACGGTTGAATGACGGTTGGATGACGGTTGAATAACGGTTGAATGATGGTTGGATGACGGTTGAATGACGGTTGGATGACGGTTGGATGATGGTTGGATGACGGTTGGATGACGGTTGAATGATGGTTGGATGACGGTTGAATGACGGTTGGATGACGGTTGAATAACGGTTGAATGACGGTTGGATGACGGTTGAATGACGGTTGGATGACAGTTGGATGACGGTTGAATGACGGTTGGATGACGGTTGGATGACGGTTGAATGACGGTTGGATGACGGTTGGATGACGGTTGGATGACGGTTGAATGACGGTTGGATGACGGTTGGATGACGGTTGAATGACGGTTGAATAACGGTTGAATGATGGTTGGATGACGGTTGAATGATGGTTGGATGACGGTTGAATGACGGTTGGATGACGGTTGGATGATGGTTGGATGACGGTTGAATAACGGTTGAATGATGGTTGGATGACGGTTGAATGACGGTTGGATGACAGTTGGATGACGGTTGAATGACGGTTGGATGACGGTTGAATGACGGTTGAATGACGGTTGAATAACGGTTGGATGACAGTTGGATGACGGTTGAATAACGGTTGAATGACGGTTGAATGACGGTTGGATGACAGTTGGATGACGGTTGAATAACGGTTGAATGACGGTTGAATGACGGTTGGATGACGGTTGGATGACGGTTGAATGACGGTTGGATGACAGTTGGATGACGGTTGAATAACGGTTGAATGACGGTTGGATGACGGTTGGATGACGGTTGAATGACGGTTGGATGACGGTTGGATGACGGTTGGATGACGGTTGAATGACGGTTGGATGACGGTTGGATGACGGTTGAATAACGGTTGAATGATGGTTGGATGACGGTTGAATGACGGTTGGATGACGGTTGGATGACGGCGCCGCAGAGTCTGAGGCGCCGGAGGGAAGTGTGTTCTGGTTTGGCCGTTGGTTTCTAACCGGCCTCTCTTCCTCCAGGCGAACCTGATCCAGGCCGACGTGGAAAGCGCCATGAGCGACGCCAAAGGAGGCAAAGTGAAGAGACGCCCGGAGACGCTGAGGTTAGGCCCCGCCCACCCTCCCAGGCCCCGCCCACCCTCCCAGGCCCCGCCCACCCTCAACGCCATGGGAACCGCCCCCTGGCTGCTGATTTGCTGATCCACCTGTCTGTCTGCAGGATGATCCTGAAGAGCGACGGCATGATCCCGCCCCCCCCAGCGGCCCCCGCCCCCGAAGCCCCGCCTTCCTCCAATCAGGGGGACGTCAAAGGCCGAGCCCCCTTCTGGTCGGCGTGGACCAATGAGCAGCAGGACTGTGAGTGATGTCACGAGAGGGGCAAATGCAGGCGATATATTAGTATACAGAAAAGGTTTCCCTTTTCTTCTTCTTTTTCCGCATGCTTTTTTTGTCCGTTAATGCGGCCCGAGCCGCAACGTGCACCCATGCATGGCATACATCGTTGGATGCCTCTCCATCGTGCCTTGATCGGCATTATTTTTCTCAGTCAAAAGTGTTACCGTGGCAACGCTGTAATTACAGTAGCTCTGCTATGGGCTAGCAAGAAAAAAAAAAGGGCAAAAATTCCGTACCTTTTTACTCTGCCATACTACTCTGCCATACTAAAGACATCATTCAAACGTTCAAACACTCGGCCCGATTGGCACTAAAGGACCGTACAACCTCATAATGCCAATTACTACAGTTTTTGCCATTTTTAACTTCCAATTTAAAAAAAAAAAAAAATGTCCACTTGACTTTGGACGCCTTTTGCTACACAACAGGTTATCGTAGAGAAATCGTACAAATGTTCCCCGACTCGGCACGCTGTTTACGTAAATTTTAAGTCAAAATGCCTGCCTAATGGCCCCATCCCCAAAGGTTTATCAACAACGTTTACGGTTTATTAACAACCCTAAACTACTTCTTGGCCATTATTAATCACCCTAAACCACACAACCCTGAAGCAGGGGCTGTGGTTTATTAACAACCCTAAACCACACCCCCTGTGGGGAGCACAGGAATGAATGCAATACAACCGTAAACACCTCAAACTGACATAGAACCACCCCAACACAACCACTACAGCCCCAAACCAAAGCAGCAAGAGGGGATGAATGGGCAGTAGGGCATGCCCATATCAAAATTTCCTGAAATTGTATAGTTGATGTCGTCTCTGGAACAGGTTTGGTGGAAAAGGGGTAGCAGAGGAGAGCTGTAGTGGGCGTGTCCTTTACTCAGATTAAGATTCCCAGAATATTCTAATTTTTTTAGATAGGATATTTGAGTTTTCTTAAGCTGTAAGCCATGATCAGCAATATTAAAATAATACAAAACAATATTTCAGTTGATTTGTAATGAATCCAGCATGTATGAGATTTTTGTTTTTTTAATTGCATTACAGAAAATAAAGAACTTTATCACAATATTCTAATTTTCTGAGACAGGCCTGTAGGTGTAGTTAAGTAAGTAGATCAAATCCATTTCACTGACAGGGCCATGATTGTTATTAATTTAATTTCAATCAAGATATGCTGAAATAGCCCCAAATAAATATACTTTACATGTGTTATACATAATGGTTTTATATTAACTTGAGGTTAGGTATATTACTTATCATGGTCGTGACATTAATAGGATAGTGTTGCATAGAGATGTCTAAGGAGAAAGATAGATACACAATAATAAAATGAAATAACTTTATGGGCACTTTTTATTATTTCACTTTAGTTTATAATTCATCTTCATTGTGGCATCATATAACACTGTTTTTAGTCATTTTTGTGCACTTTTCGGCTCATTATATTGGATTTTTCTACATATTTGGGAAGACAAGTGGCATCCACGTTGGATTACGTCAGGTTTGTTTACATCAGGGGCCGCTGTTATTGGTCCAGCGCGATCACGTGACACAGCCGCAGAGCTCCTTTACACAGCCACCGCTGGAAAGAGTCCCGCTATTAAAATAACGATTGTGAAAATACTTCTTAGAAATCCGAGTTCAACTTTTTATCCTATGCTTAACATAAATAGTTCTTATTTTTAAAGTGAAAAGAATGTACACCCCAGAGGTGGGAGTGATATCCTCTTTCTAAAGACATTGACGGCCTAAGACGTCTCGTTTGTTGAGAATATAAATAATTAGGATCCGGGTCTAACTGAGAAGTGGAACCGGTTCTGCAGCTGGCTGACGGGGTGAGAACCAGCAGCTGTGACGGATGTTCCCTCTGTTGCAGACGGGGGGCCGGTCTCGCTGGACGACGGGCCCGTGGAGATGACGGCGTCCCGGGTGGACCGAGACGTGGTGAGTGTCACATCTGTCCCCTCCGTGCAGCTCGGAGCACAAAGGACAGGACTTAAGCTGATTGAAGTGTAATCAGAGTTGGGAGATTTGAGCGTAAATCTGCTTACATAAGGGGGCGGGGCTTAGGTCGGGTTTAAAGTCACAGGGAACCAGGCTCAAATAAAAGTTGATTGTTTTGTTATTTCAGCAAATCCTCAACCACATCCTGGACGACATTGAGTTCTTCATCACCAAACTGCAGAAGGCTGCCGAGGCGTTCGGCGAGCTCTCCAAGAGGAAGAAGACCAAGAAGGCCAAGAAGAAGGGCCCGGGAGGTGAGAGCCACGGCCCCAGACACACACCTGAGACAAACCCCCGAACCACACCCCACAACCACACCCCTGAGACAGACACCCAAGCAGCTAGAGTGCTCTCATTCACTCACCTGGATGGTGTCCATTTAATAACAAAACGGTCTGAAACGCCCCCAAATGGTCTGAAACGTCTCAGAACGGTTTGAAACCCCCCAGAACGGTCTGGAACGCTCCAGACAGAAGTGTCTTCAGTATTCACATTCATTACTCAGGTAGAAGTATAGATACTAGAGTTTAAAAATACTCCTGTAGAAGTTGAAGTATCAACTCAAGTTTTTTACTCAAGTAAAAGTATAAAAGTACTGGTTTCAAAACTACTTAAAGTATAAAAGTAAAAGTAATGTAAGGGGGAAAAAAGCCATTAAGGACAAAAACCATTGAAAATGAATGTATCTTAGTATAATGCAAATATATTAAAGAACCATATATGTGTACTATTGAGCATTAACATGTGTTTCAGAGAGCAGGAGATATGATGACTAGTTGCCTATAAGTATTGTAATGGTGCAAAAAGTCAAACTTCAGAGGCATGTTATCATTTATCCTAACCTTTATTGGAATGTACATCCAAGTTTAGTTGCAGGAATCTGAGGGCATGGATGTAAGAACAAAACTGGACAAGAACATCTGAAACAACCACAACCAAATTCACTCTATCCGGATGGAGCAATTTAACTGGATAGTTTTTATTAAAGGCTGAAATGAAATAGAGTAACGAGGCTGTTTTTAAAATGTACGGAGTAAAAAGTACAGATAATTGCGTGAAAATGTAAGGAGTAAAAGTAAAAAGTAATCTGAAAAATAATTACTCCAGTGAAGTATAGATAACCAAAATTTCTACTTAAGTAAGGTAACGAAGTATTTGTACTTCGTTACTTGAAACCTCTGGATCCGGAACGGTCTGAAACGCCCGAGAAAAAGTCTGAAACGCTCCCAGGTACTCAACAAAAGAACCGGTCCGTCAGCATCCGTTGCCATTAGACACTTGAACCTGAGATCTGAACGTTTCGTCCCGGCCGGGACTTTGCTGCTCCCAAGTTTTCTATGAACTGTTTTCTGTCCACCAGAGGGCGTCCTGACGCTGAGGTCCAAACCCCCCACTGAAGACGACTTCATCGACTGCCTGCAGAAGTTCAAGCACGCCTTCAACCAGCTGGTACCTGCAGCTCCTACCCTGCTCCGGCCTCGGCCCGGTTCAGATGCTGAAACATGTTTGAGAACATAATAATAATAATAATATTATTATTATTATTATTATTATTATTATTATTAAATATTATTATTGTTATTATTATTATCATTATTAATGTATTATTATTAATTATTAATAATAATACATTAATCATAATATATTATTATCAATAATAGATTAACATCAATAATACATTGATATTAATAACAATACTTAATATTAATAATAAATGTATATTAACAACAAATTATTATTAATATTAATAACGATAATAATTATAATAAATACAAATATTAATATTAAATTAATAACTAACAATAAATTAATATTTATAATAATAAATAATAATAATAATAATACATTCATAATAAGTATGTCTGTGGAGATTCGTTTATCCAATTCATAATAACAATTTAAAAAAATTATAATTTTATAATAATTATAGTTTGATTTAAGAGATTGTTTTTGGAGCTGAGACGTTTGTGGTTGTCGGACCTGAACTGTCCTGAGTTTCTGCTCCAGACGGTCCTGCTCAGCTGCAGAACCGGGTCACATGTGTGTTCTGACCCGCAGGGGAAGCTGCGGGACCACATCCAGAACCCCAGCGCCCTGGACCTGGTCCACTTCCTGTTCACCCCCCTCAGGATGGTGAGTTGCAGCTGTCCAGGAAGTGACATCACTGCTGGCATCGTTAACGACCGTCACGGAGATGAAGACGTCCTTCTTCCTCCTCAGGTGGTTCAGGCGTCCGGCGGCCCGGATCTGGCCCGGAGCGTCGTGGTTCCTCTGCTCACCAAAGACGCCATCGACTTCCTGCACGCCTCGGGGACGGCGGAGGAGCGCCACCTGTGGGTGTCGCTGGGAGACGGCTGGACCAAGTGCAGGTGAACACCAACCCTGCAGGTGCTGGCTCCGCCCACCACTGGAGTTGTGGGCGGAGCTACGATCCTGGCGTTGTCATGACAGCTGTCTTTTTAAAAAAAAAAATTTTATTTAACCTTTATTTTACCAGGTTAGTCCCATTGAGATCTAGGATATCTTTTTCAAGGGAGACCTGACGAAAAATGGCAGCTTTAAAAGTTACAGACAAAACAACGTCAACAACAACAGAAATAGAAGGACAATGCAAGATAGTTCACAAAACAGTGCCAGTAAATAAGTTACAATACTTAAAAAGAGTGACAAGTACCAACAGAGTCATTTAAAAATGTATTTGTAAGAGCTTTAAAATCAGACAATGACACTAATGTGTTTAGCTTCAGGTCTTTTTGGAGGCTATTCCAAGCAAGTGGGGCAGAACAGCTGAAGGCTTTCTTCCCTAGATTGGTCCTCGCACTTGAAATGGACAGCAGGATTATAGCATCATTTGATCTCAGGCTATAACTACTGATGGCTTTCAACTTGATCAGCGAACAAATGTAAAATGGAAGTTTACCTAATATGAACAGGTACCAATGACTAAGCCTCTGCCATGTCAGTGAAGGTAAGCCAGCCTTGGAGTACAGAATACAATGATGGGTTAGAGGTTTACACTTTGTAACAAATCTCAGTGCACTATGATACGCAGTGTCTAACATATGCAAGAACTGGGCAGGAGCATTCATATACAATAGATCACCATAATCCAAAATTGGTAAAAATGTCGCAGAGACCAGTCTCCTTCTGGCATCAAAGGAGAAACATGCCTTGTTTCTGAAGTAAAACCCTATTTTTAGCCTCAGTGTTTTAAGATTTACATGCATTTTAAAAGAAAGGCAGTCATCAAGCCAGATACCAAGATATTTATAACTACCGTATTTTCTGGACTATAAGCCGCTACTTTTTTCATAGGTTTTGAACCGTGCGGTTTATACAAAGGTGCGGCTATTCTGTGGATTTTTCTTCCACCGCTCGGGGCGCTCTAACCGGAATTAGAATAAAAACTAAGACAAAATAAATGCAAAGAAGAATACGCTACTTCTTCTTTAGCAGATAGAAGTAGGTGGAAGCAGATTTCAAACAGATAAATAGATAAATAAATACCGGTTATTTTCTCTTGGTTCTGTCCTGTTTTAATCAGCAAAGTTGCTGCCGTGTTAAAAGACACCGTTAGGAAAGATCTATTTAGGTACAAACATGTACATCATTTACAGTCAAAATCTTTCTGTACATGTAGTAAATATCTAATCTAACAACATAAATATTTGCGGCTTGCATATCTTTTTTTTTTAAATAGAGCGGATGCGGCTTATATACAGGTGCGGCTTATAGTCCAGAAAATACGGTAGATACTACTTCTATTTTGTTTCCCTGAGCAGTAGTAATGTCTAAGGTATTCACTGGCTTCTTTGAGCATTTGAGAACTGCATAACTTTTTTTTATCAGCATTTAAAATTAGCTTTAGTTGCGAGAGCTGAGTCTGGAGAACATTAAAAACAGCCTGCAACTTAGCAAGAGCCTCTGGAATGGAGGGGCCAGCACAATATACCACTGTATCATCTGCATAAAAATGAAAGTTAGCGTCATTTACATTTTGACCTAAACTATTTATATAAATAGAAAATAAAAGTGGACCTAAAACAGAACCCTGTGGGACCCCATTTCGATTGTTAATGTTCTGTCCTCCAGGCTGGAGTGGCCTAAGGACCACTACTTCCCCCCCTGCGTGCTGCGTTTCCGTGACAACTGGGAGCCTCCCGTGCTGCAGGAGCCGGCGCCGCCGTCTGAGGGCTTCGCCGACGCCGGCGTCCAGCGGCGGGACGAGCTGCTGCTGCGACTGGCTCAGCAGGTCGGTCTCTGAGACATGGCTGGCGAACCCGTGCCGGGTGAAGGCTAACGCTAACGGTGCTAACGGTGTGACTCTGTATCTCAGCAGCAGGTGGCGGTGCCGAGGTTCCCCCCCCACGACGGGTATGCCCCCGACGAGTCCTACAACCGCTTGCAGATCCTGGATCAGAGCGCGGCCCTTGCTGCTTTTAAACAGGCCGTCAGCCGCCAGGTCGACCGGTAACTCGCAGGTCACGTGACGCCCTGGAGAACTGATCCCAACGCTCCTCGCCGCCGCGCCGCAGACCCCAGAATGGCGCGCTCATCAGGTCGCCGGTGACGTCATCAGGTCGCCGGTGACGTCATCAGGTCACTGGTGACGTCGTTAGGTCGCTGGCGCCGTCATCAAGTCGCTCCTGATGTCCTCAGGTCGCTGGTGACGTCATCAAGTCGCTCCTGATGTCGTCAGGTCGCTGGTGACGTCATCAAGTCGCTCCTGATGTCGTCAGGTCGCTGCCGACGTCAGCAGATGTTGGTTTCCTCCCAAAAGTCACCGAAGTAACAAAAACACCAAACTAAAACGTGTCCGATGACCTGATGAGTAGCTCATTCTTCTTCTGTGAAATCTTTCTCTTCTTCTTCGCTGCTGATTGACTTTTGTTTTTCTGATTCAAACTTGGAACTGATCCGAAAACCAAACTAAATTTTGAATCTGAGTCTTTCTCACATCTGCTAACTGAGAAGCCTGAATTAAGTCTGAATTAAGTCGCAATTAAGCCTGATTTAAACCTAAATTAAGCCTGAATTAAGTCTGACTTAAGCCTGAATTAAGTCTGATTTAAACCTAAATTAAGCCTGAATTAAGTCGGACTTAAGTCTGAATTAAGCCTGAATTAAGTCGGACTTAAGTCTGAATTAAGCCTGAATTAAGTCTGCCTTAAATCTGAATTAAATCGTGTTTAAGTCGGACTTAAATCTGAATTAAGTTGGATTTAAACTTAAATTAAGCCTGAATTAAGTCTGACTTAAGCATGAATTAAGTCTGAATAAAGCCTGAATTAAGCCTGGTTTCCTCTCGGCGTCGGAGCGTTGCTTCACTTCTCCTCGGCTGCAGTCAATGTGAAACAGCCGAACATCAGAAGTCTTGTGAGTCGTTGGTTTAGCTACGTTTCTGTCGTGTCGTGTCGTGTCGTGTCTCAGTAACGTGTGTCGAGTGTTGAAGGTTTCAGGACGCCGCCGCAGACATCTGAGTTGTTCTCACTGACGTTTCAGAGGTTGCGACGTCGGAGGTCAACAAAAACTGTTTGCCAAATCCAACTACGACTTTGTGGCGAGAAACAACACGGAGCTGTCGCTTCTCAAGGACGAGGTTGTCGAGGTAACAACCCCCTTCATCTTCTAATGTTTACTTTAACTTGATCAACTTTGAGCTTGTGAGCATGCAGCTTTATTTTTAGCCACTTAGCCGCTGTTAGCATTGTTAGCCTAGTGTTGCATCATGGTGGGTCCCCAAATGCTTCAGTAAGTGTCACAAGTTATTTGAACACATTTTTCTCTGATTCTGCATTTATTTCGTTTTATTTCTCAATATTCTGAGAATCTAAAAACATGATTTACAGAAGTGTTTGTTTGGTAAAAACGTATATAAAATACTTTGATCCCTGAAGGGATATGAATTATTGGACTGAAACACTCAGATATTTATATTCTGTCCACATGTCTTTAAAGTCCTAATGTTGTTATGGGATGTTCTGGAGAAAGTTAATAATGATTAAATAACGTTGTTGGAGAAACTTTTAAAACCCGTTTGACCAGTAGCACATTTAATAATTTAAGTTGGATTCAAGTGAATCCAGGCCCCTCCCCCTCCCTCTCTGCTGTGCTTCTCCAACTTCCATAAACTGTCCACATACAGTTTCTGTACTGGTTTCTTATTTTTTTTGCATGTTTGTCACTCTTAAATGTTTCAGATCATCAAACACATTTAAATATTAGACAAAGATAACACAAGTAAACACAAAATGCAGTTTTTTGGGAAAGAAAAATCCAAACCTACATGGCCCTGTGTGAAACAGTGATGCCTCTTAAACCTAATAACTGGTTTGCCATAACTGGCAATGAGTCTTTTCCAGCTGTGGAGGAATTTTGGCCCACTCATCTTAGCAGAATTGTTGTAATTCAGCCACATTGGAGGGTTTTCCAGCATGAACCACCTTTTTAAGGTCATGCCACAGCATCTCAATGGGATTCAGGTCGGGACTTTGACTAGGCCACTCCAAAGTCTGTATTTAGTTTTTCCTAAGCCATTCAGAAGTTGGACTTGCTGGTGTGTATTGAATCATTGTCCTGCTGCAAAACCCAAGTGGCTTGAGGTCACAAAGAGATGGCCGGACATTCTCCTTCAGGATTTTTTGGTAGACGGAAGAATTCATGGTTCCATTTACCACAGCAAGTCTTCCAGGTCGACAAACATGCAAAAAAAATAAGAAATCAGGAAGGGGTTAAACTAGGCTTGCAACCCGTCCCTTGAAATATGGAATTGTTACGTAATTGGGAATTAAAAGTTGCGTTCCGTATTGAACCAATACGGACATACTGTATATTATGCTCCTATTTATTGATGTCATAACCTACAGGTGAAGGTCGGAAAATTTGAATATATTGCAAAACTTAATTTGTTGTAAATTCAACTAAAGGTGAAACAAATATATTATTTCCCACTACATTCAAAGTGAGATATTTCAAGCCTTTATTTGTTATAATTTTGGTGATTATGGCTCACAGTTTATGAAAACCCCAAATAAAAAATCTCTATATTATGAAATAAATAAACAATTCAATCATCACAATTATAACCAATAAAGGTTTAACACATCTTGCTTTGCATGTAATGAGACTATGTAATGTATTAGTTTCACCTTTTAAGTTGAATTATTGAAATAAATTAACTTTTACACCATATTCTAATTTTCTGACCTTCACCTGTAACTACAGTATATTACACATCTGGGCTGATGTGGACATACGTAGCATAGGAGGATATTTCAGTTGCTAGTACGGTTGGCTGTCTGTACAGTCATGCAAGTTCAATGCTATTAAGGCACTTTAAACTTTAAATCAAAGCATTTACTTTTTTCATATAAAATAAATACATTTCTATGCAGTTTACAAGTTTTGGGGATGTCCCTTTTTTTGGCACCTGCAGTGCTGAAATCATGGCGTCCCTTATTGCTATTTCTGAAAGGTGGCAACCCTAGGTTAAACACTTTTTCACACAACTGTAGATGCAACTGCAAAATCAGACTAGTCTGGTCTCCGAATAAACCCTGGGTTTGGTCTGCCAGGTCCTGGACGACAGGAAGCAGTGGTGGAAGGTCCGTAACGGCTGCGGGGCTTCAGGCTATGTGCCAAACAACATCCTGGAGCTCACGGGGGCGGTGGACATGACGGGCCGAGGAGAGAACATCTACAGCCACACCATACAGGTCGGTACCGGCAACGCGGGCTTAACGCCCCCCCCCCCCCCCTTCCTTCAGACACCGTCCTCATCACGTTCATGTCTGATCTCTCAACATCAAAGCTCATGATGCCAAAGAAGGAGTTTGAGTTGTTCAAGGTAGGACTGACCAGGCGGTGTGCTGCTAGCTAGTGTTTCTATCCAGTAGTTTCCGTGTGCTTTGCTGTGGAGCTTCTCAGAGGAACGGTCCCACATTCTGGGGAGCGAGGGCTTGGCTAGCGTGGAGCGACTGTTTGGGTCCAAATTTGGTGAAGATCTGAACATAACTTCGCTGGAGTTGTGTTGCATTAATCAAGTTTGAGCTGTAACCTGTCACCCTAACTGGTAACCTGTCGCCCTAACTGGTAACCCGTCGCCCTAACTGGTAACCCGTCGCCCTAACTGGTAACCCGTCGCCCTAACTGGTAACCCGTCGCCCTAACTGGTAACCCGTCGCCCTAACTGGTAACCCGTCGCCCTAACTGGTAACCCGTCGCCCTAACTGGTAACCCGTCGCCCTAACTGGTAACCCGTCGCCCTAACTGGTAACCCGTCGGCCTAACTGGTAACCCGTCGGCCTAACTGGTAACCCGTCGGCCTAACTGGTAACCCGTCGCCCTAACTGGTAACCCGTCGCCGTAACTGGTAACCCGTCGCCGTAACTGGTAACCCGTCGCCCTAACTGGTAACCCGTCGCCCTAACTGGTAACCCGTCGCCCTAACTGGTAACCCGTCGCCCTAACTGGTAACCCGTCGCCCTAACTGGTAACCCGTCGCCCTAACTGGTAACCCGTCGCCCTAACTGGTAACCCGTCGCCCTAACTGGTAACCCGTCGCCCTAACTGGTAACCCGTCGCCCTAACTGGTAACCCGTCGGCCTAACTGGTAACCCGTCGGCCTAACTGGTAACCCGTCGGCCTAACTGGTAACCCGTCGCCCTAACTGGTAACCCGTCGCCGTAACTGGTAACCCGTCGCCGTAACTGGTAACCCGTCGCCGTAACTGGTAACCCGTCGCCGTAACTGGTAACCCGTCGCCGTAACTGGTAACCCGTCGCCGTAACTGGTAACCCGTCGCCGTAACTGGTAACCCGTCGCCGTAACTGGTAACCCGTCGCCGTAACTGGTAACCCGTCGCCCTAACTGGTAACCCGTCGCCCTAACTGGTAACCCGTCGCCCTAACTGGTAACCCGTCGCCCTAACTGGTAACCCGTCGCCCTAACTGGTAACCCGTCGCGTGCGTGCGTGCGTGCGTGCGTGCGTGCGGTGAGGCAAAAGAAAATATGGCTGACAAAGTCACGTGGTGTCTCTCTAGTGACATTATTTATTTCACTGTTTGTTTTCACTGTTTCACAATGTTTGGCTCAGACCTCTTCGTGCCAGGTGCCAAAGCATCATCAAAACTAGCTGACATGCAAGACATAGTAGCTGGTCCCGCTGGCCGCACCTCAGAGGAGATGAATAACTTCCATAGTTATGAACGTAACACTGGTGATAGGATACAGGAGTTGATCTCTTTAATTAACAACATAACCAGAGAAGCATCAAAGTGGTTCAAGATAAATAATAAACAGGATTTTGGTCGGTGTGAATGCTGTTGCCAGTGTTTACACCTGTTAAGAGCTGCTCTATTTGACTCTGACTGTTGTTGCACCCCAGTATTTGGCTCCACCCCCAGTGTTCAGTTGCATCGTAGCTGGACGGCTGCAGCGGGGCCGGAGATGCTCCCTGACGGGTGTTTTACAGAATGTGGGACTGTTCCTTTTAAATGTGGTTTTATGCTAACGTGTGGTAGTGGCCATAGACATATATACGTAGACGCCACATTGAGTGGTTTTGCCCGCAACTGCGATACGTCAACGACGCCGCCATATTGGATGTGGCAAGACTGCGCTGTAAACTAATGTAAGTAAATTGACTTATTTTCATAAAGCGCCTTTCTACAAAGAAATGTACGTTTTACGTCTCATTTATTCATTCACACACGCACTAATATACTTGGGAAACAGTTAGGCACCAAATATAATATATTTAATTTTCTCAGATGGCAAAAATAAGAACTTTATTGATCCCACATAGGAGTAATTCATGTTATATCAGCTATAGAGAACAAGGTAGTGCCGAAGAACAATATATATCCCCCATCACAAAGATAAGAAAAATAGAGAAACATATTTTCTCATCAACAAAACAAATTTTAAATTTTTCAAATAAAATAACATATTTTAACCATTTTTCAGACAATAAAATAACTGAAAATTGAAAATCTGAAAATTGGTTCAGTTTTTATATGTTTATGTAAATTATGCTTTGTTTAGAAAATATGTTTCTCTATTTTTCTTATTTTTGTGAGGGGGGATATATATTGTTTTTCGGCACTACCTTGTTCTCTATAGGTGATATAACATGAATTACTCCTATGTGGGATCAATAAAGTTCTTATTTTTGCCATCTGAGAAAATTAAATATATTATATTTGGTGCCTAACTGTTTCCCAACTATATTAGTGCGTGTGTGAATGAATAAATGAGACGTAAAACGTAAATTTCTTTGTAGAAAGGCGCTTTATGAAAATAAGTCCATTTACTTGTATTAGTTTACAGCGCAGTCTTGCCACATCCAATATGGCGGCTACGTTGACGTACGGCTCAGCGCTCGATGGGGCGTCTACGTATATATGTCTATGGTAGTGGCGCCGTAGCCCCTCCCCCTCTGATCGGGGCGCCGATCCGGGTCAGTTTGCTCTGAATGAAACGTCTCTTCTCGTCTCATCACCACCATCTGTGTTTCATTTCATCTCAGCAGCAGTTGCTCGGGGAGTTAAACGAGGTAAACGACAAACACCGGAGCTCTTCTTCTGCTGTTTGCTTTGTCTTTGTCGCCTAGGAAACTAAAACATTCGGACAATCGGTAGAATTACGTCTGAATATGTTTTATGAAAGTTGGCATGAAGGTTAAACTTTGTTCAAGCAGCTTAGCAGTGATGTAGTTGAGTGTGTTTGTCCACGTTGATGCTGTTGACCTCGTTTGACCTCGTTTGACCTTGTTATCCTTGTTCAAAGTCAAAGTAGCTTTATTGTCAATTCTTCACATGTCAAGACATACAAGGAATCGAGAGGACGTTTCCCACTTCCCTCGGTGAAACATATAAAGTGCGCAAGCACAACAGATAGACAAGACATTTCCTAAAAATTTTGCATAAATACAACTAGGGCTGGGCGATATGGACCAAAAGTCATATCTCGATATTTTTTAGCTGAATGGCGATACTCGATATATATCGATATTTTTTCTGTGCCATAATTGGGGTTTCCCCCAAAGCATTATAGCATAGCATCTCTGTTAGCTTCATTTTTTTCTGAGGCAAACCCTTAAAAAAACAGTCAGTTTTAATACAAAGCCTTGTGCCAAATGTCACACAGGTTCCTTTATTAACAGAGGTCTGCACAATATCAAAATGTATAAAACAAATGAAATAAAAATAAACAATCTGCATATATAGAATAAAAATGCTTCTTGAATAAAATAAAACAAATATCCCTTTCCTGCATAACAATTAAATGAAAATACACTGTGCAATTAATACAATGTAGACAGTAACAGGCAGACTTTTCCACTGAGGTTGACAGTTGTGCAAATAACAAAACATTTGTGCAAATCTCAAATAAAACATTCAAGTCAATTTGTCCCAAAATAAGCTATATCAAAATCGTAAAAAAAAAAAAAAAAAATTCTCGTACCATATCGCGTTTGAAAATATATCGATATATATTAAAATCTCGATATATCGCCCAGCCCTAAATACAACATTTACTAGTAGTAAGATGGTAGTGCAAAAGGCAATTTTTGTAAAAAAAAAAGAAGAGCTTGTTAGACCTCGCTTGACCTTGTTTGACCTTGCTTGACCTCCTGATTCGGGGCGTTTGTGTCCTGCAGAAACAGATCACCAGGCCGGACCCCCTCCCCAGTAAACCCGTGGCCACCCCGATGCCTCCGGCGCCGCCGCCGGCGCCCCCCGTCCAGGCCAGGCTCCCCACGCCGCCGCTGCCGCCCCCGCCGCCCACCCCGCCCTTCAAACCCACCAGCAGCATCAGGACGGTCAGCCGGCAGAGCAGCATCACGTCCAGCGAAGCCGACAGCAGCAGCGCCGCCAGGGAGCCGGTCCACCAGAAACCCGACGCCGGCCGTGAGTCCACCCTCCTCCGTAACGTAGTCACTGACCCTTGACCCCCGACTCTGACCAGCGTTGTTCACATTCACCATGACGCTCTTGAGGACCCTGAACTCCGCCTGAGCTCCACCTGCCATTAGCACCACATTTCTCACACCTCATCCTCACAAGTGCCCAGACTCACTCCCTAAAAACATAACCCTTCCATAAACACAGGCAGCCTCTCCAGCCTGATGCATGCAAAAGGCTGTGAATATTATTTTTTGTTTTTTACTTCCCCAGGACAATTGTTCTTTTTATGTTGACATTTTTAAAAACATGGGTGGTGGTGGTATTATTATTATTATTACCACCATTATTACTATTATTATTCATTACTATTTATTTTGTATTATTATTATTATTAGTAGTAGTATTAGTAATGGTATTAATATTATTATTACTGTTTTTATTACTATTATTATTATTATTATTATTATTATTATTATTATTATTATTATTATTATCATTGCTGTTTTTATTATTACTATTATTAGTATTACTAATACTGATATTATTATTACTAATATTATTATTACTATTAGAATGTTTTATTATAAATATTAATACTTTTTTTATTACTTGTATTAATATTACTATTATTACCTTATTATAACTAGTATTTATTATTTTATTATTATTATTAGTATTTTATTATTATTACTATTATTAGTATTCGTCAGGATTAAACAACCTAGAACAGAGGGCTAGTATAGGGAACACACACTTACATGTATAATTTTAAAGTTGTCATGAACTAGATTTTTTTTTTTTATGTGTGTGGGTTTTTACTGTTTTAATTTTTTTTACCAGCCTTTTTTAGGGTTTGGTACATTACACTTAGTGTAGTGAGGCTCCACCAGTCCTGCATATAAAGAGTTAGTTTGTACTTGTGAGGCTTTCCCTCCGGTCTTAATATCAGCAGAGACAGAGCAGGTGAAGCGTATCGTAGATACGGGAAAGGAATTACTACACTCTCAGTCTCAGTCCTGGAGACTTAGCCTAGGGAAGTTAGCTTAGCATAACGGCAGTGTATCAAATCCACTTTATATACTTTATATTTTTAACCAGCCAAAAGTGATGCCAACCAACAGGAGAGGCGCACTTAAACAGGAAGATGATCTTATTTCTGTATACATTGCTCTTTTGGGATTTTTATGTGGCACTTTTTGTTTACTTTTTGAATTATTTTTTTTTTTATGAACTTTTTTTGTTGGAAGTAGGTTCACAAGACAGTAGTACAGCAATCTAACAGGGAATACGTCCATCCTTTTATATCCCTCCCACATTCCCAACCCGTCCCCAGCGTCACAACAAACAGGAACACAACCATATATAAAGAAAAAGAGGAAAAAAAATACATACAAAAAAAAAAAAAAATAATGATAATGATAATAATAAAAAAATAATTAAATAAATGGGGGGGGGGGGGGGCTCAGTCATCACATCAACATAGATGTCAAAGACTCAATATGACTTAGTCTCCAGGGCCTTTCAAATGACTGTGAGGAGTGTAGCACCCTATATTGTAATAATTACCTGAAAATTTAATAACGCCTAAAAATATAATAAAATTTGCACTTAACTCAATCGAAAATGTAATAAAACCCAATAATGTAATAACTTCAATAATGTAATAAAATATCCTGACTGATATTGTAATAACATTTTTACCGATAATGTAATACCTTATATTATTGGGAATTTATTACATTTTCAGGTGGGTCCTTTTTTTTTTTTTTCCCCAAAACTGATAATGTAATATTTGACAAATAATGTAATATATATGTTCATCAGTCCAGAGATCTACATTTTGTTTTTTTAAGTATCTAAGAATGTTATATACACTGGATTTGAAACACCAGAATGACTATTGAGTTAAATTGCAGACTTTGAGTACCATGTAATAAATTCCCAATAATGTAATAAGGCATTATCGGTAACAATGTTATTGCAAATGTTATTACATTTTCAGGAAATTATTACATTATAGGGTGCTACAAGGAGCCTTCGAGGGATTTTTGAATTATTTTAATAAAAGTATTGTACATTTCTCTGGCAGGATATTGAGACGATGGTTTAGTGCCTGACGGCGGCGTGTTTCTGTCCTGCAGGCAGGAAGTCCAACATGGAGGACGTCCAGGACGAGCTGGTCCACCGGCTGACTCTGGGTCGCAGCGCTCAGAAGAAGTTCGCTGGGCCGAGCCGCGGCAGCCTGCCGGCCGTCAACATCACCTACGACTCGTCTCCCGACGACGTCAAGGGCTGGCTGGAGGCCAAGGGCTTCAGCCCAGTGTGAGTGGCCGGTGTGAAACCCCCCGACCCCTGACCCCGCCGCTCCAGGCTGACCCGGTTTGTCGTGTTTATCTCAGAACCATCAGCAGCCTGGGCGTTCTGACCGGCGCCCAGCTGTTCTCCCTCAACAAGGAGGAGCTGAAGACGGTGTGTCCCGACGACGGCGCCAGAGTCTTCAGCCAGGTGACGGTGCAGAAGGCGGCGCTGGAGGTGGGTGTTGCTGCTCGCGCCAACCAAGCTAGCTAGCTAAAACCAGACCTTCATGGCCATTGCCGTGGTAACAACACAGTCCCGATGGATTTAATCCAATTCACTATTCGCTTTGTCAGTTTACAAAAGTCATCTGAGAAGAAGGACGACCCAGTTTACTCCTTTTATCTTCCATTTATTTAGTTATTTATTAATTTATTTATTATACTCCAGTTAATCTGAATTGTGTCCAGATTCAGGACTGGTGTGATGCCAAGTCATTAAATATAAAATAAAAACCTCAAGCATCTATTGTTTTTTACCCAAAAGGGGGCGTGGTCATCCGGAGCACAAACCACGCCCCCTTTTGGGGGCTCGGACTCCATTTTAATAACTAAATTTATGGAGAGTCCAGTTAAGACAGTAGTCATTAGTCTTCTGGAAATTTAATCCTGGAACGCAGCCTCAACGTTTATTTGGTAGTAAATAAAGAAGTTAGAAAATCACAACATTTAAAGAGTAATCCTGTGAAATATGCTCTAAATTTAGTCCAATAAACGTTTGTAAAGCAACATCAAAGATTTAAAACCCATTAATCAAGTACCAGATACTTTTAGAGCATCGACCTGCAATATTTGTGAGAAAGTATTTTTACTGGGATATGTCTAGTTGTAGTATTGTATAGTATTGTTGTAGTATTTAAACTGGGTATTTCCCAGCATGCACCCTGAAATTCTTGAATTTCCTGTGATGCTGAATTACCGCCAGCGTCCTTCGTGTGGCGCTCCAGAGCAAAAACGGAGGATCCTCAACCAAAGAGCTGCTCAGTTGTTGCTTGGTTCTTGTGAAATATTGATTATCAGATTTTACTGGATTTTATTGGCTCTTGATGCTTCCAGTCGTCTGATTGGTTCGTCAGACATGAGATCTTTTCTTCTTCTTCTTCTACTCTTCTTCTCTGCCGCCACCTCCTGCTGTAACCTAGCGGTGCTGGGCCAGCAGGAAGAAGGGGTCCCCACCCCCACCTAGGGTGGGTGGTGCGCTGGGTCAGTGGATCCTGCCGGGTCCGTCACTGTAAACGGAGACGTGACGGCACCGAGGAATCCGGTCCTGGTATCGATTCACTGATCCTGGGACGATCTCAGAATCCCAAACACCTCCTTATTCGTAGATTTCAGTCAACGATTTGAAAAAGACCCTGAAACACCAGAAAGGATTTTGACTTACTGAGTCTGGATCTTATCTGGGAGGTCGTCCATGTCGGCTGGGGGTTCTGAAAGCTGCAGAACCGGCTGGAAACCCCAGAAATACGTAAATGTAGAATAAACGGGACCTGGTCTCAGGAGACGGGACCTGGTCTCTGGAGAACGGGACCTGGTTCCCGGTAAAAGGGGCCTGGTCCCCAGTAAAAGGGGCCCTGGTCCCTGGTAAACAGGACCTGGTCCCAGGTAGACGGGACCTTGTCCCCGGTAAACGGGACCTGGTCTCGGGTCCTGCAGGGTGTGCGTTTGTCTCTGGAAGCTGGACTGTCCTCCAGCTCTTCCTGTCCTCCAACTCTGGCAAGGTCTGGTGTGTTTGGTCTGTCTCCACCTGCAGGTCTTCTTCTGACCTCCTTTGATCTCCTGACGTTGACCACAACCAGGTATTGTTTCTGTCCGTGTCCTCAGCTCCGCTCTGCCGGCCAGAACCGGGGACCGGGTCCCTTCACCCGGACCGCGTCCCGCCTGGCCGTCAGAACGGAGCTCCAGATGTTTCATGTGTAGCAGCACGTTTAAGGTAGCGCCAGATTATCCTCCTGCTGTGCCGTAAGTCCTCCTTAAACTACTGAACCACCAGCACATCGCACTTCCTGTCTAGCCTGCAGCCCCTCCCGCCCCCCCACTCCCGTAGAGACCAGGATGCAGATGTTTTATCGGCTGGGATGAAGTTCACCTGTGAGATTACCGTAGCATTAACGTCTGTTTTGACGTTAATGTCTGTTTTAGCGTTAACATTTGTTTTGGCGTTAACATCTGTTTTAGTGTAAACTTTGGTTTTAGCGTTAACTTCTGTTTTAGCGTTAACGTCTGTTAGCGTAAACTTTGGTTTTAAGCTTGAGTTATGGTTCTGCGTCAAAACAACGGCGTGCACACGCCGTCACCGTGACGCCGTCGTGAACCCTTCGGACTTCTCCGTCACTCCATTTCTCCGCGGTGCAGTACCCCCCGTGACCGCTAATTCGCGATCTTTTCCTGAATGGTTTATCCGACTTTTTCCGGTCACAGTGAATCAAAGAGATAAGGACAACTATTGTGCAAAAGAACAAAACAAAAAAAATCACACATACACGAAGAAAAGAGCGCTGAAAGTTCACGACTGCTTCAAACCGGAAACCGGAAATGCGTTGCTTCCAAGCAAACCAATCACAGCCCTCTCGGTCTGCGTCGCCTCGACGCGTAGTTACAATTTTCGTCAGTGACGGCGTCAGTGACGGCGTGTGGTCTGCGTCGACGTGTACCACACGCCGTAGGCACGGCGTCGTTTTGACGCAGAACCATAACTCAAGCTTTAGCGTTAACGTCTGTTTTAGCGTAAACTTTGGTTTTAGCGTGAACGTCTGTTTTATCGTAAACATCTGTTTTAGCCTAAATATCCGTTTTAGCGTTAGCTTCCGTTTTAGCGTTAATGTCCATTTTAGCCTTAACATTCATTTTAGCGTTAGCTTCCGTTTTAGTGTTAACGTCCGTTTTATCATAAACATCTGTTTTATTAACTTCCGTTTCAGCGTTAACGTCCATTTTATTGTTTACTTCCGTTTTAGCCTTAACATCCGTTTTAGCGTTAGCTTCCGTTTTAGCGTTAATGTCCATTTTAGCCTTAACATCCGTTTTAGTGTTAGCTTCCGTTTTAGTGTTAACGTCTATTTTATCGTAAAAAACATCTGTTTAATTGTAAATCTGTTTTATTAACGTCGTTTTTATTGTTAACGTGTTTTATTGTTTACTTCCGTGTTAGCGTTAACTTCCGTTTTAGCATTAATTTCCGTTTATGCATTAACATCCTTTTAGCGTTAGCTTCCATTTTAGCGTTAACGTCCGTTTTTTGCGTAACCTCCCATTTTAGCGTCAACGTGTAAAATCTGATTTTCTGCAGTATTTAATATATTTAACAAAGAACTGGTAAGTAGTAATGGTTCCTGCAACCAGCATTCCTCCCGTTACCCAGCATGCCTCCTGTCTCAGCAGCTGACCCAGTAGCACGCGCTCTCCTTAGCAGCGGCCGTTAGCTAAGACTTGGGGGTCACATGGAGCTGAGATGAAGCATCATGTGACCACAGCCGACGCCGGCACCGCCACACCCAGAAGATTTTACCAAATCTTCTGGTTCCCGGCTTTTCAGAGGTCGCTGTAGCGCCCATGCTAACAGACGCTCAGCTGCTTCAGAGGTAGAGAAGGTCTGAGGTCTGGGGAGACTCTCAGGGGGCTCCACGCCCCGCCGGGTCGCTACTGAACGCCGTTGGGACTCGTTATTATCGTTATTATGATATATAATCGTTATTATTTCTAAAGCGTCTCTTACATCAGGACTCTCAAGTCTTTGCGCGTTGATCTTCAACCAGTCCTTGCATCGGCGTACATTACAAGCTTCGTTAACCCTTGTGCTGTCTTCGGGTCAAAATGACCTAATTCTCCTTCCTTCTTCCCTTCCTCTTTTCTCCCTTCCTTCCTTCTTTCCTTGTTTTCTCCATTCCTTCTCCTTCCTTCCTTCCTTCCTTCCTGCCTTCCTTCTTTTCTCCCTTCCTTCCTTCCATCCTTCTTTTCTCCCTTCCTTCCTTCTTTCCTTGTTTTTTCCCTTCCTTCCTTCCTTCCTTTCTTCCTTCCTTCCTTCCTTATTCCTTTCTTCCTTCTTTTTTCCCTTCCTTCCTTCTTCCCTCCTGCTCTCTCCTTCCTTCTTCCCTTCCTCTTTTCTCTCTTCCTTCCTTCTTTCCTTGTTTTCTCCATTCCTTCTCCTTCCTTCCTTCCTTCCTTCCTTCCTTCCT
>NC_084609.1:8919352-8926852 GCF_033807715.1 Cololabis saira | reverse complement strand
GTTTCCCCCCTTTAATTAGTATCACGTTCATGAAGTACCGGAATTAAAACTTTCAGACTTTTGCAGAAGCTGCGGTTTAATCTGGACTTTTCCAGGTTTCTGTTTCCGTTCGTCGGTCGCCGATCGTAAACGTTTCGGCTCGTTTGTTTTGTTATTTTCAACCGCACTGCAAAAACTCAAAATCGTACCAGGAATATTTGTCTTATTTCTAGTTAAAATGTCTCATTTTTAGTAAAAAAATCTCATTACACCTAAAACAAGACTCATCACTCATCAGTGATTACCAGAAAAATAACTTATTTGACAATTTTCACCTGTTTCAAGTAAATTTTCACTTGAAATAAGTAGAAAAATCTGCCAGTGGGACAAGATTTATCTTCTTATTACAAGCAAAAAAATCTTGTTCCACTGGCAGATTTTTCTACTTATTTTAAGTTAAAAAAATCTACTTGAAACAGGTGAAAATTTTTGTTTTTTCCAGTGATGATACTTGTTTTAAGTGTAATAAGATTTTTTTGACTAAAAATGAGACATTTTAACTAGAAATAAGACAAATATTCTTAAGATTTTGAGTTTTTGCAGTGCGAGAAGCGACGACTTTAGTCTCCTCGGAGCAACCGTCTTTAAAAATGTAAGATGTGGAGGCGACGCCCTGATTACCGGTCACGCCCCTCGCCGCGCGTCCGGTTCCGGTGATTTACCTGAACCGCTGAGCGTTGGCCGTTCAGATGAGGAGGAACTGGACCTTCAGAACATCGGACGCTTTCGCTCTGATCAGAATCAATCCATGAGACCAATAAGATCAGCTTACACCCACTTCATTGGTTCCCAACTGATTGATTCCCACCTCAGTTCTCCGTTCACCTCCGTTCTCTTTGTGGTTTTAAAAAACCACCAAACTGAAGCAGAGTAGTTTTTTGTTTTCTTTTTCTTTTTTTCTGGATATAATTGTTGCGTTTTAGAGGAGAAAAGTGTTTAGAATTATTTTGTACACGCGTGTAGCGGCCAATCAGGAGGAAGCGTGACTAGAAACCTGCGTTTGTACGTGGATAGAACTCATCGTGCCTTTTTCCATGTAAACCTGCAAATTCTTCAATAAAACATTTGCAAAGATCCTGGTGTGTGTACAGATTGTATTGCTACTGGTCGACTAGTATTGATGTACAGTACTAGTACTCATGTATTAGTACCAATACATTAGTACTACTAGTACATGAGTACTGAGTGTAGTGCTGATGTATTAGTACTAGAGGTGGGTAGTAACGAGTTACATTTACTCCATTACATTTACTTGAGTAAGTTTTGGGAAATGTTGTACTTTTAGAAGTAGTTTTGAATCACAATACGTTTTACTTTTACTTGAGTAGATTTGTGAAGAAGAAACTGTTCCTCTTACTCCGCTACATTAGGCTACGTTGAGCTGTTACTTTTCTTTTATCCCTTTTATCCACGTACGCGTCAATCTCAGGACATCACTGGGTGATTCTTTGGGAAAAATGTTTGTTTTTGCATGTTTTGTCACATTTACACAGACTCAAACACACACAGAGTTTCTATGAGTTCATGGGCTTGAAATTTTGTGCTACTTGTGCTAATTTATTTTTTTATTCTGTTATTTTATTTATTTTATTATTTATTAAATTACTTGAATTTACTTTAAGATTATTTTAATTTAAGCTATTTATTTTTTATTAATTTGAATTAATTTTATTGATTCAATTTGCCTGAAGATGGTTATTTTGTACTTTTGTCTGTTTTAATGGTTGTGTTAAAAAAATGAATCAGATGTTACTCAACAGTTACACAGTACTTGAGTACTTTTTTACTTTTACTCAAGTAATTATTTGGATGACTACTTTTTTCTTCTACTTGAGTCATATTATTCTGAAGTAACAGTACTTTTTACTTGAGTACAATTTTTGGCTACTCTACCCAGCTCTTATTAGTACCTCTGCATTCGTACTGATGTTGGTACCGAGTCTATTAGTACTCATGTATCAGTACCGGTGTATTAGCATTGGTGTACTAGTACTGATGTCTTAGTACAGATTGTATTGGTACTGGTCTACCAGTACTGATGTACTAGTACACTGGTGTATTACTACTCATGTATTAGTAATCATGGATTGGTACCGAGTGTACTAGTACTAATGTATTAGTACTGAGTCTATTAGTGCTGATGTACTTGTAGTAATATGTTAGTACTCTGTAGTAGCACTAATATAGTAATACTGATACATGGGTACTAACATATCAGTACTGAGTGTATTAATACTGGTGTACTTTTACTGAGTGTATTAGTACTGATCTACTAGCATTGATGTGTTAGTAAAGTTTGTATTAGTACTAGTGTATACTGCTCTATTAGTACTGATGTGTCAGTGCTGATGTACTAGTACTGATGTGTTAGTACTCAAGTATAAGTACTAATATACAAGTGCTGAGTGTATAAGTACTGATGTACTAGTGGTTATGTGTAAATACTCAGGTAGTAGTACTAATATCAGAATTCCCAAAGCTTTTTCTACTTGTGTTAAAGACTGAAGCAGATCTGGACTCCAGCAGGTTTACTCGGCACTGCCATCTAGTGGCGGATTAAAATATGCAGTTAGAAGTGACATTTCTATTTCACTTCTGAGTACTGATGTGTTAGTACTCATGTAGTAGTAGCACTAACGTATTAGTACTTAGCATTGATGTGTTAGTACAGATTGTATTGCTACTGGTCTACAAGTACTCATGTATTAGTACTCATGTTCTAGTACTAATGTATTGGTACTGGTGTACTAGTACGGATGTGTTAGTACCAATGTACTAGTACTGATAGTACCAAGTGTATTAGTACCTGTGTATTCGTACTGATGTTAGTACTCATGTGCTTGTACTTATGTGTTATTAACGAGTCTATTAGTACTTGTGTATCAGAACCGGTGTATTGGTACTGGTATACTAGTACTGATGTACTAGTACTCATGTATTGGTACCGAGTGTATTAGTACTGATGTGTTAGTACTGAGTGTACTAGTATTGATGTACTTGTACCTATGTACTACTACTGATGTGTTAGTACTCACGTATAAGTACTAATGTACTAGTACTGAGTGTATTAGTGCTGATGTACTTGTACTGATGTGTTAGTACAGATTGTATTAGTACTGGTGTTAGTACTCATGTATTAGTACTGATCTACTCGTACTGATGTACTAGTACAAATGTATTAGTACTCATGTATTTCTACTTCTGGCTCTCGGTGAAGGCGGACGCTTTTCTGCTCCTCTCCCTTCTCTATCTGCCCTGCTACTGCTTTTGTCCTGTCTCGTCTTCAGAGTCTCTTCTTTTTCACTCCTCCGACATTCTACAATCATGGAATTGATTAACTGGTCTCTCAGCAAAATTGACCAAATTTTTGCGACGAGAAGTCAGGGGGTAAGGGAGCCCTCCTGCCCCGATGGGACATTTTTTGCTGGATACACAATGGATTCCTGGAAACATTGGAAACCGTTGTGTTTGGCGATCCTGTCTGTCAAGGACGTTGAAGATGCTTCATAATTGGATTTATGATAGCAGGATTTCTTCTAATTGGAGTGGGGGGATTCCTCGCATATCGACAAACGCGTAAGTTGTCGAATGCTGTTCTGGCCCTATCTGAGCTACCCGACGTTGCTGAAGGGATAAGCGCGGCGACCAACACTCTGACTTTAACGCTGGGAGAGCAAAACCACAAGCTGGATGCGATTCTCGAACAGAATTGCAGGCTGGCGGTGGTCTTTGAGCTCATTGGTAAGATGGATAAGACCTTGGAGAAGTTGGAAGCTCGGCTTGGCGGGAATTGATCACAAATTCGTCTGTTTGGAGTCGCCATTGATGAACCAGAGACTTAAGGCAGACGGAAAATTACTGAGTCTGTCTGTTCTTGCAATACAATTGTTGATTCTACAATCTGACCTTGACAGAGCGGTTTGGCCGGCTGCTCCAGTCACAATCTTCCTTGTGGAATGTAAACAAGGTGACTCTGCCCCCACTAACCCTCCCCTCTTCAGGAACATCTGTGGACTGTTTTCTGAACTGACCGGGCCATCTGATAACATCAAGGACATTGGCTGAAGAGCAGCTCTGAGCGAAGTTCACGCCCTTACTGCTTACACACACACACACACACAATGATAAATACGTGTGTGTGCGTGTGTGCGCGCGAGCGCGTGTGTGTGTGGAGACCCACCTGCAGCCACAAGGGAGGAAGCTGAAAGACCAAGCTGGTTCCAAGTGTGAGGTAAGTCCACGTTCACTTCATAGTGTGTGTGTGTGTGTGTGCGGTCAGAATATAAACGACAACAGAAACTGCAACACTTTATTTTGACAACACACATTAAAACAGTTTGATCCGACTTCAGGATCTTGTTTCAAATCGTGACACAAAGCACAAGAGAGAGAGAGAGAATGGCACCGATGACATGAGTTGAACTGGACACACCGAGCGGGCCGGAGCCGGAGCCGGGACCAGAACCGTGTTCAGTGCTGGAACCGGAACCGGCTCCAGGACCCGGTTCCAGGACCAGCTCCACACTGCAAAAACTCAAAATCTCACCAGGAATATTTGTCTTTTTTCTAGTTAAAATGTCTCATTTTTAGCCAAAAAGAGTTTTTTACCAGAAAAATAACTTATCTGACAATTTTCACCTGTTTCAAGTAAATTTTCACTTGAAATAAGTAGAAAAATCTGATTTATCTTCTCATTACAAGCAAAAAAATCTTGTTCCACTGGTAGATTTTTCTACTTATTTTAAGTGAAAATCTACTTGAAACAGGTGAAAATTGTTGTTTTTTCCAGTGATGAGTCTTGTTTTAAGTGTAATGAGATTTGTTTTGACTAAAAATGAGACATTTTAACTAGAAATAATACAAATATTCTTGTTAAGATTTTAAGTTTTTGCAGTGCAGCACCGGCTCCAGGTACCAGCTCCAGGACCAGGACCCGGTTCCAGGACCCGGTTCCAGGACCAGGACCAGGACCCGGCTCTGGTTCCGGCTCCAGGAACGATTCACGTCACAACAACTTCAAAGAACAAAATCTAAAACGACGCTGCCACAAAATCACCGGTACCGACGAGCAGAGACGGAGCGGAGCGGTGGGTATGTACAGTACATCTGATAGTAGCGCTGACGTCGCCACGGCAACCAGCGGCGGCTAAACGGGTCCAGACTTCAGCCGCTGGAACCAACAAGGCCACGAGGTCCGGACGGGGCTGGCCCACATTCACCGGCGGTTCTGGACGGTCGTACGGGACGTCGCCAGAATCAGGACACGTTTGGAAGTTCAGCAGGAAGTGATCAGGTGACCAATCAGGAGGAAGGAAAACCTTTAAAAACGTCTGGTCCAAACGTCGTCGCCGGGCCGAGTTTCAGGGCGTAAAAGCAGTTTTTAAGACTCTTTAGTTTGAGAAAACGTGTGAGCGTTGCCGTGGTGACCGGATCTGTCGGACGTCGGAACGACGGGCCGTGCTAAGCTAAGCTAAGCTAAGCTAAGCTAAAAAACCTAAAAATGTTGTTCGTTCCCCCACATCAACATGTCTTATTTTAGTATTTTATATTTATTTTTTTAGTAGTAAAATATTCATTTTGGCCACATGTAGGCGTTTATGTAAAAACGTTTTATTTTTTAGGTATTTTAAGCTGTCAATCATGTTGTTTTGTTGCTTTTACATTTTGGACTTTCGTGTAAACAAGCCTCGACTTTTTTCACATTTTCGCTCATAAAATTCAAGTTTTAATATATTTTCATTTTTAAAAGCTTGAACGGATTTCCGTAAACAGGACTTTAATGGGTCGGCAGCATTTACGCTTTTTATTTATTTATTTATTTTTTTTATTCGCTAGAAACACGAAAACACTCGTCTTCCGTTTGAAACGGAACCGCCGGGCCGAAGTCAAAAACGCGTCCTTTTCTCTCAAATTCGGTTAGAAATGAGATCTGAAACCAAACATTTAGAGTTCAATATAAAATTTGTGTTTAAAACTGTTGGACGTCGACACTTTTTACAGATTTAAACCGACTTTAGCGTAAATCTGCTGAGTTGTAGACGCGACTGATCCAACAACGAAGCTTCCTCGTTTATCAACGTTTCACTCACTAAAGTCAAACCCTTCCGTTTCAGTTTCCTCGTCAACACCTGTTAGTCCAGAGGAAGTGATGCAGTATTATGGGATGTAACCGGTTGATCTGTGCTTTAATATTGATCTGATTGGAGTATTTCTCGTCTGAATCCACCGCGACGCGTCTAGCGGTTCTGTGTTTGAGCTGATGAACGTCGGCGTCGTGTTTTTACAGCAGCGCGGCGGTACATCAGCTGATCTGAGGTTGTTTCTGCGTCTCAGTGTCGCTGATATAAAGTTATTAAAAGTCTTCAGTGGTTCTCTGACGCTAGTATCGACAGACACACCACTGATCGTCATCTCGGCCTCTTCAAGAGATTTTTAAAGTTTTACGTCGCCGTCCGTCGCTCTCTTTTGCGGTCGCTTCTATTGGCCGTTTATGAGCTGACTCAGTAAGCCCCGCCCCCTAGTTACCGTTGCTAGCTCAGTCTAAGAACGGCGTTTACGGTTTTCTTTAACGGTGACCATCAAAGATGATTCAGATACGTAGAAAATCTAAAAATAGATCTGTTAGTAAGGTTGAACTACAGGTGAGGCTTCGTCTGACTGTTGTCATGGTTACAGACGGCAACAACACCGTTCATCCACCACCAGGAGAGATTAAGTTAGTTTGGATCAAACTTTAAATCCAACGTTAACGAGACGGTTAGCCAGAGCCGATCCATTTCTACGTCCCGGTGATGAAGTTTAGGTAAAGTTAGTTAAAATCATCGTAGACGTCGTTGTTTAGACGCTGACCTTCTAATGACCTTTTACCGTATTGGCCTGAATATAAGACGGTGTTTTCTGCATTGAATTAAGACTGAAAAAGTGGGGGTCGTCTTCCATTCGTGGTCAGGGGTCGGCAACCCAAACTGTTGAAAGAGCCATATTGGACCAAAAACACAAAAAACAAATATGTCTGGAGCCGCAAAAAGATATTTTTTTCATTATGCAATTCGAGAAAAAAGTCAAAATGTCAAGAAAAAAGTCAAAATTTCGAGGAAATAGACAAATTTCGTGAAAAAAGTCGAAATGCCAAAAAAAAATGGAGAAAAGTTAGTGGAAGATCGGCAGGTTAACCGGCAGCTGAGGAGAAGTTATGGTGCAAAACTTCAAGATGATGATTTGAATGAGGCAAAATAACATGCTTTTTCTCTCAAATCTATTGTTATAATCATTTGTTTCAGATGTACTGTAATTATTTTCTGTATAAAAATTGAATTCGGTGTATTTTTTCAAACTTGAGTCTTGAAAAAGAGGGTCGTCTTATAATCAGGGTCGTCTTATATTCGGGCCAATACTGTTAATGCAAATGAGGTCACGATAGAAGTAAGGCCACGTTTACACATAGCCGGGTATTTACAAAAA
>NC_084609.1:8829352-8914352 GCF_033807715.1 Cololabis saira | reverse complement strand
GGAAAGAAAGTGACAGGAAGTGACCGCCGGCCCGCCCGGATGGTTCTGGTTCTGATTGTGGTTCTGGTCCTGGTACTGACCTGCAGTGGACGATGATGGGGTCCCGGGTCCTGTTGGCCTGCTGCCGGACGATGTGGACGAACTGCAGGATGCTCTCGATGGCGTTGACGGTGGGGACGCCGTGGTCCGGCCAGGACGTGTAGTTCAGGTGCAGCACGTCCTGCACCTCGTCGGCCTGCGGGGACAATCACGGTCAACAGGTGGACCGACCCGGACCGGACCGGTTCTGGACCCCCAGACTAGGGTTTTTCTGATTGTGCAATTTTTCTTGTCCTATTTGATACTTCACATTTTTTATTGATTTACAACAAGGTATATAACATACAAAATAGTCACAGTACCAGAACAGTTGTTGCCATGTCTTCAATAAGCCATCCTGAATTCTCAACAATTCCCTGATAAAGTGTTGAAACTACTGATTTAGTGTTTTTAGTATATGCTTGGACCACTAGTTGTATTATTTCATTGGCGTCTGAAATCTCAGCAGTACCAATCTCTTTTTGAAAATACACTGCAAAAACTCAAAATCTTACCAGGAATATCTGTCTTATTTCTAGTTAAAATGTCTCATTTTTAGTCAAAAAATCTCATTATACTTAAAATAAGAGTCATTACCAAAAAAATAACTTATTTGACAATTTTCACCTGTTTCAAGTACATTTTCACTTGAAATAAGTAGAAAAATCTGCCAGTGGGACAAGATTTATCTTCTCATTACAAGCAATAAATAGCTGATTTTTTGTACTTATTTTAAGTGAAAATCTACTTGAAACAGGTGAAAATTGTTGTTTTTTCCAGTGATGAGTTTTGTTTTAAGTCTAATGAGATTTTTTTACTAAAATTAGACATTTTAACTAGAAATAAGACAAATGTTCTTGTTAAGATTTTGAGTTTTTGCAGTGTAATGCTGTCATTATTTTACAGAAAGCAGTGATTCCCCTCCTCGACCAGAGCTTAAATCTAGAATCCAGATGGTTTGAAGTGAATCCTGTGTCATAAGCAACCCAACCAAGTTGTTTCAACTGAGACCACAGACCAAATGTTTTAGCAATTTCTCTTTTCCAAGAAATATTTCAGGTTAGTTATTCTGGGTTCATACCAGTCATGATAATCTTTTTCCTTTTCCTCCTCTGATAAGAGCTCTTGCTCAGATTTGTGAGCAATTTTAAATTAATCCACAGCTCCTTTAAACACTTCAAATGGATCATTGACTTTATCAACATTTCTTTCATCAGTCATCAAAGCCTTTATTTCATTTAATCTCCTTGTGCATGCTCCCAATCTCAGCGGGAAGCGATGCATGATTTCAACATGTCCTCAGCCTCAGCTGCAGTCTCAGATGTGCCAGATATCATACCAGATAATCACACAAGTTCCTTTAGTTACCGCTTATTTAATCATTCAGTTCCTCCTTGAACATCCTTCCAACATCCTGTTTTATTGCAATCCACAACTTGTCTTTCCATAGTGTTCCTTTATAGCGCAGCAGCGCTTTCATTCATAAAGTCAATCAGCTGATTTTACTCACGGCTCGCCAGCCTTTCTTCTTCGCCGACTCTCCGTTCTCCTTCGAGTCTTCAGTGGAGTTTTTCTACTTATTATGTCTACTCTTGCGTTAAAAATAAAATTAAATTAGCAAAGTAGTCTGAGGAGGAGGTCTATGACTCCCTAATTTCCTTAAGCACTTGCAGAGATCAGATTCAAAATAATTAGAATTTATTTTCACACCATAAATATTCTCCGTGGTTGACTTTACAATGATCAAAAAACAAAACTTATTTAGCAGTAGAAAAACTGTCTCACTCCCCACTCCTTCAACACAAAAAACAGAGCCAGCACCAGCTGTAACTCTCCCAGGGCGGGTTCTAGAAAATGATGACTAGGCTGCATCTCAGATCAGAGGGGGTGCACATGCCTGGCACGTTATTCAACACTAAATTATGCATTTTCCCATAATTTCAAGCGGAATGATACTAGCAAAACAAGAATATTTAAAGTGTATTTCAAAGGCTTTATAGCAGCAATATTGCTGCAGAACAAAGAAAATGCTACATTTAGGGCCTGATTTACTAAAGGTTTGCGTGTGTTAAAACGTGTGCAAACTTGACAGCACCCGCAAACCAAAGTGCCAGCTGATCTACTAACAGCGTGCAAAGACGACTGCGCCTCTCAAATGCGCTAAATAGCACACGCAATTCATTTAGTACTTTTGCCCTGATGAATAATCAATATGGGGCGTACCCGCCAGAAATCGCTAAATACTGGGAGGGGAAGATGCAAATTGCTCCATTTACCACGCGCAATGAGATTTACCAAGCCTGAAAGTAATTGCGCGTATTGTGATTGCGTCTGTATTTAATACGTTCGAAAGGAAGGTGCTAATCTGCTGCTGCTGTTATTGTGGCAAGGAGGCGACATCCAAAAGAGAGCAGCGTGAATGACGTACACTGGCTGATTTATGGTTCCGCGTTGCACCAACGCAGAGCTTACGGCGTAGGATAAGCGGGGACGCGAACGTACGTTGCGCGTCGCCGCGTATCCTACACCGTAGGCTACGCCGTC
The DNA here is from genome assembly GCF_033807715.1 of Cololabis saira. Classification (NCBI taxonomy): domain Eukaryota; kingdom Metazoa; phylum Chordata; class Actinopteri; order Beloniformes; family Belonidae; genus Cololabis; species Cololabis saira. The sequence goes on along the minus strand of NC_084609.1, from coordinate 8,911,730 downwards.
GATTTAACGCGGAACCGTAAATCAGGCTTAACCCGCGCGCATTTGTCAGTTTTCTTTTCGTCTTTTCAACTGAGCATGCAAACACATAAACTGAGGGTGCAATGCTTGCTTATGCACCCTCGTAGAACCGGGCCTGAACTCTCCCTAATCACAGGAGGAGCAGCGGAAAACAGTCACAACAACAGAATCCATCCACTATTTTCAATAATCAGTCAACATTATCAACAGCACCACTTGGATGCAACTCCCTCAGAAAATACAAACAGTACCTATATGGCTCCAACACAGCCTGTTGGGTTGTCTTTTCCACGTCTATGTAGGAAAGTGGATCCAAAGACGGCCATCGGCCCCTTTCTCTATTTAACTTTGTTTAATTGAAGACACATTTTAGCAGAGTTTTTATTTTGTAATCTACATTTTAGTCTAGTTTTTATTCCTATACGATATTGCATTATATATTTAATTAATGACCAGCATTTTTGTTTTCCTCAGGTGATAAAGGTTCGTTGACGATGATATTTAGTCATAATTTTCGTTGACAAAAGCAACTTTTGTGGCCCCCCAGACCCCGACACTCACGTATTCCAGCCTGAACTTGCGGATGATCCACTCCGGAGACTCGCTCTCAGACAGCTTCTCCACGCTGATCTCACCGTACAGCATCAGGGGCTCGTCCACGAAGGGCCAGTAGTGGTCGCACTTCACCTGCAGACACAGGGAGATGTGAGGCTGCAGCAGCGACCAGCGGCCACCAGGGGGCAGCAGAGGAGCTCTGTATGTGTGTATGTTGGTATTTGTGTGTGTATGTGTATATATATATATATATATACATACATACACATTATACATATATATGTATATATATACCGTCTATATATATATATATATATATATATATATATATATATATGTGTATATATATATATATATATATACACATACATACATACATACATACATACATACATACACATTATACATATATATGTATTTTTTATATATATATATATATATATATATATATATATATATATATATATATATATATATATATATACGGTATATATGTATACTATATATATATATATACTGTGAGCACTGCTCACAGTAGACCACATACAAACCTGACAATAAATGTACATAAGGGAAATAATGTGCAATCTTTCACTCACTGCAACGTGCAATTATGTATATATATATCCATCTGTAAATATCCGTCTGTTATCTTTTTCATATACTAATATCTCTTATTATTTATCTTTATTCTTCTTATTATTATTATTATTGTTGTATACCAGTTTACTGTTTATAGTGTGTTATTATTATTACTGTGTTACTACTTTTTCTATTGTTGCCTCTTGTTTTTGCACTATCCCCTTTGCTGCTGTAAACTGCAAATTTCCCCTCTGTGGGACTATTAAAGGTTTATCTTATCTTATCTTATGTATGTGTGTGTATATATATATATATATATATATATATATATATATATATATATATATATATATATATATATATATATACATACATACATACACATTATACATATATATGTATATATATATACGGTATATATGTATATATATGTATGTGTGTGTATATATATATATATATATATACATACATACACATTATACATATATATGTATATATATACCGTCTATATATATATATATATATATGTGTGTATATATATATATATATATATACATACATACACATTATACATATATATGTATATATATACCGTCTATATATATATATATATGTGTGTATATATATATATATATATATATATATATATATATATACATACATACATACACATTATATTATATATATATATATACACATTATATTTTATATATATATATATATATATATATATATATATATATATATATATATATATATATATATATATATATATATATATATACACGATGCGCATTACTTTTCTCTTTCAAAAGTGTTACCGTGGCGACAATAGATGCCAAAAAGCGCAACCCCTTCTTCTGATTGGTCGATATTTCATAGTTCCTATTTTCTGCCATAACTTTTGAATGTTTTGACATAGAGAGTCGTGGATGGTGTAATTTCTGATAAACTTATGATGATAAGTTTAGTTTTATGTGAACAGCAAAGGCACTTTTTATAGTATTATTGACCTAGGAATGTGGGAGGAACCCGGGGGGGGGCATGAGTGTGAGGGCCCGTTCGTCGCTGCTTGCAGCTTTAATTATTATTATTATTATTATTATTATTGTTATCATTAGTATAGGCTCGGCCTCCTCACCCGCCGCCGCTCGCTGCACTGCGTCAGCATGACGATGATGGGCGACTTCTGCTGCAACACCATCTTCCAGAAGTCGTTGCGGGTCTCGGGCAGCGGCCCCTGGGTGGCGATGTACTCCTTCGAGTGTTTGTAGCCCTGGATGGTGGAAATAAGAGACGTTTTAGGGAACGAGCGGGACGTTGTGGTCGTCTTCATCGCTAAATTTAAAATACTAGAGACAGACATAAACATGACACCAGGGGCCTGTACTACGAAGCGGGATTTGGGGTTAGCTAGGTAGTTAGGTAACTTCAGGTTTAACCCTGGGTTTTCAGGACTACGACGGTGGTTCACTTCTCACCGGGGTACATCGCCATGGTAACTTATGCTGAACAGCTAACCTGCTCCGGAGCAGGTTATGTTCGAGATACAGATCGCCGGGTATAAAAGCACCGCCCACTGACCAATCAGCTCTCTTGGAAAATGGCATGCCCTTTCGAAGAGAATCCAGTGGAGCTCGGTGCGCGGATCGTGAGAGGAAAAAAAAAAGAGTGGGCTGACTTTCAACAAAAATTGAATTAGTCAAGAAACTAAGCAATTCCTTTCATACCCAAGTATCAACACTTTATCATTTCTTTTCTCCTGACAGAGAGGTATGCGAGTACGTTTGTCTTTGCTGTAGATACCCTCACTCCGTCTTTCTAAGAATAATACTTTTGCAAATAAACCTTTATGTACAAACTGTAAATATACTGTAGAAACAAGGTATGAGTCATTTGAGAGAGGATGAAATGTCAGACCTCGTTTAATTTGAACACAACATGAACTTTTAATTTCAAGTCTAAATATTAAGTTAAATCACAGTGTAATTTATCCTTTGCTCTTCGCTACTGAAATAAGCGGCTCTGACAGCGGACTTCTCCATGCTTGCGATTGGTCATGCGCTGAAAACACCGCCCCTTTTATGTGCACGCGCTCATATCCAGATTGGAGAAACCTGGGTTGATATACCGAGTTGATAACCGCCGTCGTGTGACCGCTTAGCGTGATTGCAATTGTCCGGGTTAGTGAATCTGGATAAGGAAAAGATATCCTGGGTATGTTGAACTTGCTTCGTAGTACAGGCCCCAGAAATGCCAGTTCTGGATACCTGATACCTCCAACCCAGAGGACTAATCTACTCAAACACTCAGTTATCTATCGTTCAGTAACGTCCTGGAACTCTTTACCTCCTCACATATCTCGCTCACAAAACAAATAACTTTTAAAAAACGACTTAAGGCTCAGCTAATGCTGCAGACCATATGACTGGGAATTTATTATTGATATTGAAATTAGTAGAATTATTATAATGATAACAGTGACTGAAATATGACTAATGTATGGTATTATTAGTACTATTATAGTGTATTAGTATAATTATAGTGCTATTAATATATTATGATATTATGCATATATAACTGATGTGTGTTTGTGTACATGTATGTGTATTGTTGTTGTTGTTTTTATTAAGTGTAGTTATGCTAGGAATGTATGACTGTATGTATTTGTCTTAGATGTTATCATTTATGTACTTTATGTACTTTATGGACCCCAGGAAGATTAGGATAAATAATATTAAATAAATAAAAGCAGAAAAACTCAAACCCGAGAGACCTTCAACTATTTTAACCACTTAAACAGATAACACAACAAAATAATTTGCCGTCAATAACCCCTGCTGCAGCCTGAGCGCCTGTTTCCATGGCAACAGTCTGCCGCAGGTCGGGGGTGTTTCTGCCCCGAGAGACGTCTCAGGCTTCACTTCATCTGTTAATATACATTCATGCAGGGACGAGGTCTGAGCCGGACACTCAAGACGTCACCGGCCGATGGCTGCCGGGACCGCGAGGACAACGGTTGCCGTGGAAACCTTTGTCGACGCAACAATGGGGAGATTCACAGATGAAAAAATACTCGACTGTGGGAAATAAAAGCCCCGTTTCAACCTCGTCCAGAGGCGACGTCTCGGGACGCGACGGCTGTCTGAGATGGACCGTCTCCATGGAAACGGGGATTCTCCTGCCTGCAGTACCGAGGAGAACCACCAGGCTCCGTACGAGGACCTAAACCAGGGATATTCAACTGGCGGCCCGCAGGCCACTTGCGGCCCGCCAGGAACTTTTATGTGGCGGAAAGTAGTGTTGTCCCGATTGATCGGCCGTCCGATCGATCGGACGTCACTTCCGGCCGGCAAGCAAAACTAACATGGTTTACATATCGCATTTGGTTAATTAATAAAAGTTTAAGATGCTTGGTAGCCTTTTCAGTTGGTTAATGATTCATTGGACAGTGTTTGTACATGTTAATCTCTGTTGGAGATGTTTTTTACTACTTCTGATTTTTTTCCAGTGTTGCACAGTGATAATGTTTGTCACATTATTTGTTATTAACCTCCGTTTATAGAGGACTTGTTTACATCATTAGACTTCAAGGATTTACCGGAAATGTTTTTCATTTGAATCTCTAAATGAGGACTTTGCATTTCAGATGGAACTTCTAAGCCTCCTATAATTTCATGCAATTGTTTTCTTTTGCTGATATAATGCACAGATGTGTCATAAATAAAGGAGCTTATGGTTAATATTTTGGTTGCTTATTTATAGCATCAAACTGGCTACTATGGACTGAAATGCTTGTGCTCAATGCTTAATATAATAAACAAATAAGGAAATCTTGGTTGAAAGTGGTGCTTTGTCATTATGGCGTGTTTTATTAAAAGTAGGTCAATATCAACTTCATTAAGTTTGCACAATGCATGGTTTCAAAATGAACTTGCATTTAAAATAATATTTCTTTATCTGAATATTATATTTAACATTCACAATGACTAAATCTGGCGACAATTAATACATAATTCATATGTAAACTAGACAGATATATTCTGCTCATTCCTGTGCACAAATGTATTATATATACATAAATCTTCGTCTTTGAGTGCAAAATACATTTTGAAAACCCCCACATTTTCCGCCTGCGCGCTTTGTGCGCCCTCTCCGTACAGTTTTTTTGCAGATGTGGCCCCCTGCCTAATCTAATTGAATACCCCTGGTCTAACGGGATTTCTCCATCAAAAGGAACAGGTATCTGTTTTCTGTGCATGCTCTGTTCGCAAGGAATCTTGGTCTTTTGAGTCCATGAAGTTCTTCTAAACACGGAGAAACGCAAGACCAGGAGGAGACTAATCACTTCATAATTGTAAAGAAGGATATGAACATTTTTCATTTGTAGACGGTAGAAAGTACCGGGATAGTGAGATTTACAAGAAGGTGAGCGAAAAATAGCGCGAAGCAGCATTTGTTTTGAATTTGGATACAGGAAGAAGAAGCAGAAATGACAGTAATTGCGTCATCACGTTCTCCGTGCGTCGCTGGTTTGATCCAGATATCCCAAATGATTAATCACCATGTAAACAGGGATAACCCTGTTTGCTCACGCATGGAAACGGAATATTCAGAATGTTTCAGTAACCGGAATATTAGCAATAACCCGAATTTTGAAATGTAAACATGTAAACGTAGTCAGTGACTACGTTTACATGCAGTCAAAATTCGGACTGATTTAGCGCAGCTCTTTAATGCAGAAACAGGGGATGAGACTTCGATGGGGTTGATTAATGTAAAAACTGAAATAAAGTAAATCAAACTAAGTTTTGCTCCGGCTCTAGTTTTAAAAACGGGAACTTGCGTGCTTGTGTGTGTGTTCCGCGCCATGGTTCCGCGGCGCGTGTGTTTTAGTGTGTAGACGGCGCGCTGTGTGTGTGTGTGTGTTTTAAATACAAATGACACACAAAAATGAGGGTATGCCTTTCCACACAGCACGCCGAATGGTTGCGAAAATACGGTATTTATATATGAAATGTCCGAATAGGTCATTTTTTGACGACACACCAGGGTGCCGCGACAGCCCGGTCGAGAAAGGCTGGTTTAGAAGTACGTCATGGACTCAAAAGACCAGGATTCCTTGCGAACAGAGCATGCGCAGAAAACAAATTCCTGTTCCGTTTGGTCGGGATATTCCATTTGGCGTTTATATGACTAAATATTCGGGTTTTAAAAGGAGTAACCCAGGGGTAATATTCGGGTTTTTAAAAACCGGAATATGAGCAAATTCGGGTTATTTAAAGTGTTTACATGGCCTTGCAAATTCGGGTTATTGCCAATATTCGGGTTTTAAAAGGGTTATTGAGTGCATGTAAACGTAGTCAGTGTTTGGTCACGCCTATTTTTCTGTGATGGTGCCTTTAATGCCCAAACAAAACAATGTTAAACCACATTCTGCACACATTACAACACTGAGGAAGGAGAGGGCAGGAGTACGGACTGGTCTAAAGCCGAAAAACACAATAAAAGAACCCTGAATAACGGACCAACATGTAGACTTGTAGTTATCAAGACCACTTTTCTGTGGTCTTGTCTCGTTCTCGGGTCTTTGGGTCTCTCCAGGTCTCGGACTCGGATAACGGAGACTCCGTTGCACCGAGGTGACAGAATCTGGTGATCAGCAGTTCTTCCTCTTGTTAATGTACAGTTTTGTAACTATTTGTATTTTGCATCTGATTTAATGTTTTGGTGCATCTGCATGTGTCTGTATTTAATTACAGTTTTGTGTTTATAACGGCCTTGTTTGAATAAATATATGGATAATATTTGCATATCGTTGTGATTGATTAAGCATCAGGTCCATTTAAGTGATTCTGATATACGGTTTAATCTGATTACTGTAATGGTAAATAAGGTAATTTCAATCTTTAATATCTAAAATTCAGGTTTCATCTTAGGGCTGTGCGATTAATCGATTTTAAATCTAAATCTAAATCGGATTTATTAATCAAGACGATGTTAAAAAAAGGAAAATCGGAGAATCGATTTTTTACTTTGTTTGGTCAAGAAGATTGTTAATGTCACTTTACTAAACTCAAGGAGGATTTACAATATCTTTCAGTTGCACTTCATTCCCAATAGGGAAATTTGTTTATTTTTCTTTCAAAATAAAGATAAAATATTTGAAACAATTGATTCCATTGTCTTTTGTAGTTTTACCAAGAGAATCGAAATCAAAATCGAAAATCGGGTTTACAGGGAAAAAAAATTGGGATTTTATTTTTGTCCAAAATCGCCCAGCCCTATTTCATCTCCACATTCAGTCCAATTTAAATCAGAAACATTTACTATTCATCCTTTTCTGAGGTGGAGGGGGGTGTTGGAGCTGGTTATTCTGCTAGAGGACTTTGGGACTAGTTAGTAGTCGTGTCAATCCTTAAAAGCACTGGAGTCAATCCTCCAATAGTGTAGAAATAGCGGTAGTGCAGTCGCCACACAGATCTGATCTCAGCTGATGGATGGAAACATTTATAGTGAGTTCAACAACATCATCCACTTCTCTGTGTTATTGTGCTGCAGTTGAATACAAGCTCATATGGAAACTAAGCAGCGGTTTCTTCCTCTCCGTGTTTTCTAGTACTGGTACTGAGTCCTCAGATTCCCCGGCAGCAGCTACTCACAGGTATGTAGTTGGCGTTGATGTAGTCGGCTCCTTCGTCGTGGTGCATGGAGATCAGCTTCACCCGGCTGAAGTCGTCTGAGAGCAGAGTTCAAGTTTGTTAGCAGGTAAAGCAGCGTCTGTGAGGCAGAACGTTAACGAGGTTCTGAGGTTCCAGACAACACGGCTGTAGAGACTCTAATGTTGGTTTCCCACCAGCACCGACTCGGCTCTACTCCACTTGGTTTGGTTCTTTCTAGGGGTGTAACGATACACTAATCTCACGATACGGTACGATACACGATATTGAGTTCACGATAACGATACGATATTATAGCAGTATTTTTTTAACAACCTTGAATAAGGAACATATGACTGGAAAAAATGGTCTTTTATTTGAAAGACACAAAATACAAAACAATGCTGTGCATTTGCCCTATTGTTACAGTTTGTAATGCTTTATAACTGTTTAAGTTTTAAAGAGAAAGCCAGGACAACCATTTTCCACAAACTGAACTAAAAGTAAATGTCAGGTTTGCATTATGCATCTTCAGTTTCATACAAGTACAAATATTTTGCCACAAACTGAATAGTTTCTCTCATGTATGATTTGACTTTTTTCTTTTCCAGAAATTTAACAACTAAAATTAAATAAATAAATTAAAGTAAATAAATACATACAATTTTACATCATAAAAAAGATTGATTCATGCTCACCTTATAAATGTAAGAGATTTATTTTTGTTAAGAAGGTTATCTTGGTAATTCAGGGTTCATTATTTTATAAATATATTCTTTATATTCTGATGTAAATCAGGGACTATAATGACACTAGTCAGTTTATCTGTAGTGATTAGTCTGTTTTAGATTGGGCGGATTGATACGCCACAGTACGGCACTAGGTGCTGTGTTGATGTTCTAAAATCCTACACTGTTGAGGGACATTAAGTACACTGGAACTCAGCAGAAGTTGTCCCCGTGTTTATCCTACTCACAACCCGAAAAAGGTTTAATTTAATAAGGTAAGGCTTAACTCTACACCAGACTTACATAAGTAAAAGTTCAGAGCTCAAAACCCCCAAGAGTCCCGTGATCGGGACCAAAACGGTACTAGTTTCTTCTGAGCGGAGGAAGATTTTGGTCCGCGGGTCGAGGCGCGGTCGGATGCGCGTTACTAGTCAACACAATAGATTAATATTAATAACCCAATATCGAGATACAGTTTGTCACCTCCACGAAACGTGTGACGTTTTTGTATCGCGAAATTTCATGACACGATATATTGTTACACCCCTAGTTCTTTCCTACCAGGGGTCTAACCTGCCAAATAGATACTTTTCTGTAACTACTCTGCCGAGGTTCTAAGCGGCTGAGTCGGGCAGTGATATCATCACCGATTGGTCGGGGGGTTGGAGTCAGACGTCTGAGTCAGGAGGTGGAGTCAGTGAAAGAGTGACTATGACGGAGCTTCTTGTTCATTTTATTCCACCAGCAGAAGTCTGTTTGGTGATCCAACTCTGAGGTGCAGATGTTCATAAACCTGGTGGATGAGGAGAGAATTAAAAAGGGAACTAGACGGGCGATAAGGAACAACCAGATCTACCAGGAGCTCTGTCTCTTCATAGCTGCTCGCGGTTCCCAGCTGACTTTTCAGCAGCGCCGAGACAAACTAAAAACATTAAAAAGCGTTGCCGCTTGAAGCTTCTCTCACTCCCATTTTTAACTTCGAACACAAGCCACAGACCCAGCAGCACATCTATCATCTCCTCCAGGTTCTACATCTTTAGTGTTGTTGTCTTCTTAGTTTAGATCACACAATCAAATACGTCACAGCAGCTTCACTCCAACCTCCTACTTCTGCTCCAGGTGCTGAATTGTAGTGGAAAAGAAACCAGAGCAGAGCTGAGTAGTTGCTGGTGGAAAAGCGCCAGAACAAGCAGCTCAGCCGCTGAGAGTCGGGTGACGTGTGACGGTGGTGAGGAGAGATCTGACTCACAAGGGAGGATGTTGGTGTATCTGTTCTTGGGCCGGTTGATCGGCAGGTCTGCGGCATCATGGGAAAGATCCAGGCCGACGCTCTTCAGCTCCTGGAAAACATGTGACACGGTGGTCAGAAACGTCCGGGCAGACGTTCGCTACGCCCCGACCGGACCGGCGGTTTCTAACGCACCGGGTTCAAGACCAAGTCTACGTCTCCCCTATCATCCCGACATGTACTGCTTAGGGTTGCCACCTTTCAGAAATAGCAATAAGGGACGCCCCGATTTCAGCAGTGCAGGCGCCAAAAAAAGGGACATCCCCAAAACTTCTAAACTGCATAGAAATGTTGATTTAAAGTTTAAAGTGCCTTAATAGCATTGAACCTGCATGACTGTACAGACAGACAACCATACTAGCAACTGAAATAACCTCCTATGCTTGTATGTCCACATCAGCCAATATGTATAATATAGCTACAGGTGAAGAATATGGTGTAAAAGTTAATTTATTTCAATAATTCAACTTAACTGCTACTAGTTCGACTAGAAAATGGGTTAAATGCAGAGAAAGAATTTCCCCATTGTGGGAGTACTAAGGGAATTTTTTTTTTTATTATTATAAATCCATCCATCCATCCATTGTCCACCGCATCATCCGAGTCCAGGTCGCGGGGGCAGCAGTCGGAGCAGGGATCCCCAGACTTCCCTCTCCCCGGACACTTCCTCCAGCTCTTCCGGGGGGACTCCAAGGCGTTCCCAGGCCAGCCGAGTGACGTAGTCACTCCATCGTGTCCTGGGTCTTCCTCGGGGTCTCCTCCCGGTGGGACATGCCCGGAACACCTCCCTAGGGAGGCGTCCAGGGGGCATCCTATACAGGTGCCCAAGCCACCTCAGCTGGCTCCTCTCGATGTGGAGGAGCAGCGGCTCGACTCCGAGCTCCTCCCGGGTGACTGAACTCCTCACCCTATCTCTAAGGGAGCGTCCAGCCACCCTGCGGAGGAAACTCATCTCGGCCGCTTGTATCCGGGATCCCGTTCTTTCGGTCATGACCCAAAGTTCATGACCATAGGTGAGGGTGGGAACGTAGATCGACCGGTAAATCGAGAGCTTTGCCTTTCGACTCAGCTCCCTCTTCACCACGACGGACCGATACAATGACCGCATTACTGCGGCCGCCGCACCGATCCGCCTGTCGATCTCGCGCTCCGTTCTCCCCTCACTCGTGAACAAGACCCCAAGATACTTAAACTCCTCCACCTGAGGCAGGAACTCTCCCCCGACCTGGAGGGTGCAAGCCACCTTTTTCCGGTCGAGAACCATGGCCTCAGACTTAGAGGTGCTGATTCTCATCCCAGCTGCTTCACACTCGGCTGCAAACCGCCCCAGTGCATGCTGAAGGTCCTGGCTCGAGGGAGCCAACAAGACCACATCATCTGCAAAAAGCAGAGATGAAATCAAGTGGCTCCCGAACCGTACCCCCTCCGGCCCCTGGCTGCGCCTAGAAATTCTGTCCATAAAAATAATGAACAGGACCGGTGACAAAGGGCAGCCCTGCCGGAGTCCAACACGCACCGGGAACAGGTCCGACTTACTGCCGGCAATGAGGACCAAGCTCCTGCTCCGGTCATACAGGGACCGTACAGCCCTCAGCAGAGGGCCTCCGACCCCATACTCTCGGAGCACCCCCCACAGGATGCCACGTGGGACACGGTCGAAAGCCTTCTCCAAGTCCACAAAACACATGTGGACTGGTTGGGCAAACTCCCATGAGCCCTCGAGCACCCTGCGGAGGGTGTAGAGCTGGTCCCGCGTTCCACGGCCAGGGCGAAAACCGCATTGTTCCTCTTGAATCCGAGGTTCGACTATCGGCCGAATTCTCCTCTCCAGCACCCAGCACCCCGGGGAAAGTCTATTATTATAAAATTATATATTATATATTATAAAATATAATATTATATATATTATAAAATATATTATAAAAAAAATATTATAAAAGGTGAAACTAATACATGACATAGTCTCATTACATGCAAAGCAAGATGTGTTAAACCTTTATTTGTTATAATTTTGATCATTGAATTGTTTATTGATTTTATAAACTGTGAGCCATAATCACCAAAATTATAACAAATAAAGGCTTGAAATATCTCACTTTGAATGTAGTGGGAAATAAGATATTTGTTTCACCTTTAGTTGAATTTACTAAGAATGAGGTTTTGCAATATATTCAAATTGTCCAACCTTCACCTGTATATTATGACATCAATAAATAAGAGCATAATATGTGTCCGTATTGGTTCAATACGGAACGCGACTTTTAATTCCCAATTACGTAACAATTCCATACAGTATTTCAAGGGACGGTTGGCGACCCTAACTGCTAGTGTCCCGACACGTACTTGCACCAAGTCGTGTCATTCACAACGGCTAATAACGTAAACAGCTGGTTCGGTACGTAGAAACGTTCATTTTTGACCCTGTAACCTCAGCTAAGCTAGCAATAGCGCAAAATTCATCCCTGCTCCAAAAGCAGCACAGGAGGTTTCTTCAAACTGGTTTTACGACCCATCTACACTGATTCAAACACTTGGGAGGGGGGGCTGTTTCTAGGGGAAAATCGTGGCTCCCGCAGCAAAAGGGATGAAGGTCGTACCTCGAACTGCAGCGAGAACTTGTAGGCGGAGTCTTTGCCCATTTCCTTGAAGTAGGCGTCGAAGTCGTCCAGCTGCACGGGACTGAAACACAAACACACCCGGTCAGATCCAGCGGCGTCGCCCCCCCCCACCATCATCACCGTCTCGCTGCAGCTCCAGGCTCAACAGGACATGTGGAAACTGAACCTGAGGAAGTGAGGAAACCCCCGGCTGGACGTCAGGCCGTCCGCAAACAGGAAGTACGCTGCAGTTTTAACGTTAAGCTGCAACATTTCAGAACTTCCTGCAGGTTTAGGCCTCAAATCCCCCGAGAATACTATTTACGCCCTGAAGAACCTGAGAGAAGTGATTTCATCACATCAGACGCTGTGAACCGCGACCACCTGGCCACGTTTGGACCCGTCTGAGATGCACCTGCTTCAGGACGAAGGCTACGTCTCCCCTAGCGTCCCGGACGTCTACTTGCACCAAGTCGCGTCACTCACGACGGTTAATAGCGGCAACAGCTGGTTCGGTACGTAGAAACTAGGGCTGCCACGATTCGTTGACGTTGTCGACAAAAAACGATAATCAAAATTGACGACAATGAATTCCATTGTTGACAATTGTCACCAGACTTGTTTTTCCAATGGAGTGAGGCATCTAACCTCAATACAATCTCTGCCGAGAGTCGTGCATGCACGATAGCGTCACAATAGCGTCTCTGCAAGCGTTAGCGGGTAAACAAAAATTACGTCCTGTACAGCAGCTAGGCGTAACAAAACTTCAAAAGTTTGGGAGCATTTTAGACTCGATACGGCGAATAAAAAGATGACTTGCAAGGTTTGCCACGCAGACCTTGCTTATCACGGGAGCACGTCGGTAATGCACGAGCATTTGAAGAGAAAGCACGTCGGACAGTTAAACGAAACGGACTCGCCTTGGTAAGATATTAAGCGTATTTTGGCTTTAAAAGAGAGCTTTAACGTTATGCCTCACTGTGCCTGACAAAAGTAATTTTAATTAAATGCATGCAGTCCGAAGAAGTTGAAAAAAATATCTATTTTTCATTGAAGTGCCCATCTTTCTTGTGTTTATTATCATTTGCCACATAATTAAAGCAACCTCATACTAAATTTAAGAAAAAAATCTGATTAGTCGACTAATCGTTTCAATAGTCGATGACTAGTCGACTATTAAAATAGTCGTTAGTTGCAGCCCTAGTAGAATCGTTCATTTTTGACCCTGTAAGCTCAGCTAAGCTAGCAATAGCGCAGCTAGCTCTGAATGTTTCCCGCCATACTCCCGCCAAACAGCTAAACACAATTTACAAGAGTAAATTCATCAGGGGAAAAATACTTTTAGAAGCACTAATTACTGGTTTTGTTCTGATTCCGGTACCAGCATCAGAACCATTTGCGATTCGGGTGAAAATAAATAATTATATACACGAAATTCATCACTGCTCTACAAAGCAGCACAGGAACACAAACATTACATTAACGACCCGGTTACACTAACGACCCAGTTGTAGTAACGTCTTCGGGGTTGAAGGTGGACCGTCTTCAAAACCAGGTCAAGGAAGTCCAGGTTCCCTGTGGAGCCTTTGGGCCGTGAGGGTCTAAGGTGCCGGTACCGGGCCGGGAGGTTCTAAGGTGCCGGTACCGGCTGCCTGGCTGAAGGCTCGGTGGATCAGCGTGATGAAACACAAACACAAACACAGGAAGCAGCTTTTACCTCGTTAGCTTCCGTTTCTTTAAAGCCGTCTTGCTCCTATAAAATACAAACATGTGAATTCTTCATCAATGCGACTTCCTCGTCCACACACAGGGTCGGGTCGGACCGGTGGAGGGTTCCAGAACCAGCAGAGCAGCAGCAGCGCCCCCCGCTGGTCGGTCCAGTAACATCATCAACCAAACTAAACCCAAACTGGATTCTCACCAGTCGGATCAGAATCTGGATCTTAGTTTCATTAACTCCTCTTTGGAAGTCTGTGGCTCAACTCAACTCCAGGTTCTGTTAGTTCTGTGGGACTAAAATAAAAATGGACCTGTAAAAATAGCATTTAATTATATCGCTTAGATAAACGAGAAGATAAATCCGGGTTCACTTATTTGACCTCGAAGGGATTAATTTATCGATACATTATTTGCCGACGACGCCAGAGTTTGATAGGAGGAACCGGGTCTGACTCGGTCCTGCTAGCTCGGTTCTGGTACCAGTCAGTGAGCAGGCAGATGATCAGAGGATCCAGAACCGGATCTCTTCAGGTCCGAATAAAACCAGGACGAACGGCAGGTTCTGGAAGCTGGTTGTGACCAACGACCAGGCGGCCTGGTTCATTATTCTGATGCTACACCTGAGTCACACAACCAACTAGTCAACCAGCCGCTGAACCAGCTAGTCAATCAGCTAGTCAACCAGGTAGTCAACCGGAAACTCGACCAGTCAACCAGCCAATCAACCAGCCGGTGAACCAGCTAGTGAACGATAAATGTGGGAAATGTCATCTTCTAAACTCCTGGGTTCAGTATCGGGTCATGCAGCTCGCGGTGAGGGCAGACGGGACGGGAAGAGACAGAATTTAGCTCGAGTTATCTTGTTCTGCTTAAAATAAATTAATAAAGTTGGATAAAGTTTAATTTAATTAAAAGTTCGCCAGCTTCAAGAATTTTGATCTTCTTAGTTTAAAGGTGGCTCGCCCGGCAAACCTGCACCGTACGCTAGTTGAAGCTGAAATCATCCAGTCAGGTTAGTGAAGCTAGCTCGCACTAACGAGTAACACTAATCATAAACGTGTTTTTCCAGCTTTCCTGTTTACGTAGGTTCTGAACGCCTCTGTGGAACCGGGTTTCTACGTGGTACCGGGCATAGACATATATATGTAGACGCCCCATCCAGTGTTCTTGCCCGCTGCTGCGATACGTCAACGTCGCCGCCATATTGGATGTGGCAAGTCTGGGCCGTAAACTAATACAAGTGAATGGACTTATTTTCATAAAGCGCCTTTCTACAAAGAAATTTACGTTTTACGTGTCATTTATTCATTCACACACGCACTAATATACTTGGGAAACAGTTAGGCACCAAATATAATATATTTAATTTTCTCAGATGGCAAAAATAAGAACTTTATTGATCCCACATAGGAGTAATTCATGTTATATCAGCTATAGAGAACAAGGTAGTGCCGAAAAACAATATATATCCCCCCTAGAAAAATAAGAAAAATAGAGAAACATATTTTCTCATCAACAAAACATATTTAAAATGTTTCAAATAACAAAATAACATATTTCAACCATTTTTCGGACAATAAAATAACATTTGAACCATTTTTCAGAGATTAAAAGAACTGAAAAAATCTGAAAAATGGTTCAAATATGTTATTTTGTTACTTGAAAAATTTTAAATATGTTATTGTAAAATATGCTTTGTTGATGAGAAAATATGTTTCTCTATTTTTCTTATTTTTGTGAAGAGGGATATATATTGTTTTTCGGCACTACCTTGTTCTCTATAGCTGACATAACTATGTGGGATCAATAAAGTTCTTATTTTTCCCATCTGAGAAAATTAAATATATTATATTTGGTGCCTAACTGTTTCCCAAGTATATTAGTGCATGTGTGAATGAATAAATGAGACGTAAAAGGTAAATTTCTTTGTAGAAAGGCGCTTTATGAAAATAAGTCCATTTACTTGTATTAGTTTACAGCGCAGTCTTGCCACATCCAATATGGCGGCAACGTTGACGTACGGCTCAGCGCTCCATGGGGCGTCTACGTTTTTATGTCTATGGTACCGGGGACCAGACCCTGGTACCCAGTTGACGGCCAGCTGATTCCCAAAATCTTTGCGTATCCCGTTACATTCCCATCTTCGTCTTCATCATCATCATCATCGTCACTACAGGAACCACAAACAATTCACAGCAATTCTCAGATTCTCATCCAGGTTCTTTTCAATCCATATTTTATAGTTGATTAAACTTTTTTCAACGTAAATGACTGAATGTTTTTTACTCATAACGTGCACCTCCTTGGAACGTTAGCGGCCACAGACTTCAGAGGAACTTCAGAGGAACCCCGACACCGGTCTGACCCGACAGAACACCACACATACGTCATGCTGAGAAACGTCCCGAGAACTGTTCAATCACAGTCATGCAGCCCGTCTCCCCCCCCACAGATCTGTGTACCCCCCGTCATGCCAGATCCCTCCAGGAACCAGATCTAAAACCATCTAGCAGGGGCTACGAGACAATCAGCTACTTCCTCTGTGAGCGTCCACATGCGGACCGGGACGCGGCTACAAGCTGATGGCATGCAGACATTTAGCACAGCGGGGTTAGGATCATGCTCAGGCACATGCAACACGTTAGTAGCTGCTAGCACGCACAGCACCGCCAGACAGAGGCTAGAAACTCTGGACTTTCAGAATAAAAGCACTTGAGTGTTGAAGACGAGTCTGGTGTTGTTTCTCGTCATTAAACGTCATCTTGCTGCCACAAATAAAAATCTAGCGAAGATTAGCAGCAGGAGCCCCAGAGCGGAGCCCTGTGGGGCACCAGAGTTCACGTCGTGAGACTCCGTTTAGCATCAGGATATTCTCAATTATTTCATTTTATGTATTTGACAGGAAGCTGAGAGAATGTTACTACATTTCAGCTTCTCTTAAAAAACTCGATAAGTTAAATTTAAATTAGGCCCAAATAAAATGATCTGGTTCTTTAAAACATTATTTAAGCTTGTGTATATCTATGGAGCCAAATCAAGGCCAAAAGTTTTGCTAATTTGAAAATAAAATTGTAATTGAAAAACTAAGATTTGAACCTGAAAATTCAAGTTTTGATCATGAACTTATTTTTTTACAGTTTAAATTTTTTTTTTCAGTATCAGATATTTTTATTTCTTATATTTTATTTTTATACTGAAAAAAAATAAATTGAAACTGTAAAAAAATAAGTTAATGATCAAAACTTAAATGTTCAGGTTCAAATCTTTGTTTTTCCAATTACAATTTTATTTTCAAATTAGCAAAACCTTTGGCCTTGATTTGGCTCCATAGATATCCAGCTCATCACATCTAGAGTTCCACAAGGCTCAAATTAAAAACAAGATCTCTGGTCACATTTTAAACGGCTTTTACAGTTTTCTAACCAAACTTCTAGAAACCTGATATTTATTCACCCGAGTTCCGGGCTTCAGATTAGCATTAGCATCGTATTAAAACGTGGTTAGTGGTTAATTTTATTGTTATTGTTGTTATTACTGGATTTTTTATTTCAGAACAGTTGTGGACTGATAACTCGTGTTTATTAACACGACTCAGGACCGAACAGGGAGCCCCGGCGCCCCCTAGTGGCCACGGCGGTTCTGAAATAAACAATATGCCTGTTTAAGAAGTAATCGAGTTAAATCAATTACGTCTGTTGTTAGAAGGCAAGACGTGAAAACGTCTGTTAGGAAACAAAAAAACATGAAATGAAGCAGTTTTAATATAAGATTGAAGCGAAATGGAAGTCCATGTTAGCTGACGTGTCGGTGGAATTGGAATAAACCTCACAGGACTAAAAATGTTTGACTTTTGTCTAAACATGTTTTACTTATGTTGGAGGCTTGGAGAGCAGTTTAGCCTCGGTACTAACATTAGCTGCCGTTTTCCTTCAAACAGAACTACTTTGACTCATTTGGTTTTGGTCATAAACAAGTTCGAACTTGATTTAACGTCAGAACATTCACTGAAATATTTGATCACTATCCTGAACGTAACTTACTATAACTAATTAGCATTAGCAGCGTTGAAGCCTTGTCCAACCGATGACCGAAGCATCGGCAGATTTATAGTTAATGGTTCTGTTTTATATGAATTGTTATTTATCTGTTAAATGTGTCTTGGTCAGAGTTTTAATTTCAATGAGGCTTTTCCTGATCAAATAAAGGTTAAATAAGAAAAATAAAATATATTTATCCCGATTTTGTCCCTTATTCTATTCCATATTTGTAAATTAGATAGGATAAGATAAGATAAGATAAGAAATCCTTTAATAGTCCCACAGAGGGGAAATTTGCAATGGATGAGTATTAGGGCCATGCAGGAGAAAAATAAAAATAATATTTTAGAGGAGGAAGATTTATTTTTTTTTAATAATGCACTTCAAGAAAAAAGTTGAAATGTCGAGAAAAAAGTTGAAATACAATTTCAAGAAAAACGTAAAAGAAATACAAAAAATTGTATTTCAACTTTTTTCTCGACATTTCAACTTTTTTCTCGAAGTTCACAATAAAAAAAAAATCTTAAAAAGTATTTTTTCTCCTGCATGGCCCTAATACTCTTCCGTAAAAACTGTTATTGTCAGCTCATCATGACGTACTGTAGCCGTTTTAACCCTGAACCCAATGAATTATTAACGTTGCTTTTAAATAACAACAATGTTTAGGACACCGAAATAAATCCTGCTCACGGCATTTTCAGAAATTCTGTAAGTCTCAATAAAAATAATTAGACCAACTAGAACGGAGCCTTGAGGAACACCAGAGCAGCAAATATGGCTAGAGATGCAGCACGTTCATCCAGAAGAGCAGTGGCACCAGGGCGGAGCCTGGGGGGATGCCGCTGCTCCTCCGCTGATAAAACCCCAGACTCGTGTGGGTTCTGGACCAGACCGGATCCAGGACTCTGTCCCGGGTCGGTGCTGTGGGCCGTGGTTCTGCTTAGACATGCCCCCGAGGCGCAGCAGGTGCTTACTTACCACGGATTAATATAAAAAGCCAAAAGATAGTCAGTCCAGAGGCAGGATGGCAGGAGGGTAAGGAAGGCGAAGAGGCTTCTTCGCCTGAGGGGGGTCAAATAAACACAGGAATAAAAACACAAACAAGAGAAACCAAAACACAGACACCAGGGACGACAGTGGGGCGACTCGGGGTCCGTGTACTTCGCGGCCATCCGTTTTTTGTTTTGAATTGACAAAATAAAAATAGAGAAATAATCCAAAATAATCAGTTTCCCATCTTTGGTTTTGATAATAAAAAACGGAAAACGGAAAACTGATCATTATCCATTATCCGATTTCATTGATGTGTTTGAAAATCGAAATTGGGAATGAAAACAGCGAGTGGAAAACTCTTTTCTCTATTTCCTATTCGTTTCCAACGGGGGGGGCAGTATGTTAGAGTTCAGTACATGTTATTGATTGGACGCTGCTTTTTTTTGGACGCTGCAGCTGAACGGACTGTCACAACATCACTGCAGTTTCATGACGGAGTGAAGACAGATTACAGATTAAACTCATGTTTCACTCCCAGGTTTCATATTTGATTTATTTTCTGTTTCAACATTAAAAAAATCTAAAACTGTTAATTTTCAATCTGATCAACAAAAGAACCAGAAACAACTTTCTTCATTTATTACTGCGCATGTTGTGCAATCCCCCCATTTGTCCAATCCTTGTTTTCAGTATCCTTGGAAACGAATAGGAAATAGAGAAAAGAGTTTTCCACTCGCTGTTTTAATCCCAATTTCGATTTTCAAACACATCAATGAAATCGGATAACGGATAACGGATAATGGATAACGATCCGTTTTCGGTTCTTTATTATCAAAACAAAAGATGGGAAACGGATTATTTTGGATTATTTCTCTATTTTTATTTTGTCATTTCAAAACAAAAAATGGATGGCCGCGAAGTACATGGACCGACTCAGCGCTCCGTTAGTGACGAGGCGCAGAGTTTCAGCGCTTCACGTTAGTGATGAACAGAGTTAATGCTTCATGCAGCCGTCTCCGCTGGACAAGCGGCGCCTGTCCGCCGCCGCCGCCGCTCCTCAATGGCCGCTCTGTCTCTCTGAACAACCCCCGACCCACAATGCATCACTCGGCCCAGACCCCTGCCGTACGTCAGGAACAGTTGTGTGTATCAGTGGTGGTGACGTCATCGTGATGTCATCGTGATGTCATTGTGACGTTATCGTCGTTGACCCCGCTGATGCAGGAACATAAAGTGACCTCTGAAACTGAGACCTGAACTCGGGTCGAGTCGAATTTCAAGAACTTTGAGGGGCTGTCGCGTCAGCAAAAGTTACTGGAGACAACATTTCCGTCAAGTTGGGTTTATCAACGCGTTTTAGGTCTGAAAACTGGTCTGGAAAAAACCCGCCGGGTCTTTAAAAGTCAGGGTAACTCGGCCAGCCATCCTTCTTTTCCTCTGTTACTGACTTTCACTTCCAGGAGTCGGTCCAAACCTCTTCCTCGTTGGTTGTGTTGATCCTCACAACGCCCCGCTGTGATTGGTCTGGTATGTTATGTACCGGTGGAAACTGCGGTGGATGGCTGGGTCCCCCTGACCCGGTTCGGCCCCTGCACCAGCGGGGTCTCGCTCGTCCCTGTCAGGAGGTCAGAGGTCGCAGTCGAAGCAGAATCACAAGCGCAGCGTCACAGCGGGACTCGGATGGAGATGTGCGTGGGGTGACGGCGGGTCGCCGGTGCCGGCGGATGGAGGCGGGAACCTCCGCTGACTCAACCAATCACACACCAGTGAACCGGACCCTCCAGCCACGCCCCCTCAGAGGCTTTTACTTTGACAGGGAGTCACTTTTAATACTCTAAACTCCAGAAGAGACAACATACGGAAGAGTATAAGGGCCAGGCAGGAGAAAAATAAAAATAATATTTTAGAGGAGGAAGATTTATTTTTTATTATGCACTTCGAGAAAAAAGTTGAAATGTCGAGATTAATGTTGAAATGTTGAGAAAAAAGGCGAAATTTCGACTTTATTCTTGAAATTTCGACTTTATTCTTGAAATTGTATTTCAACATTAATCTTGAAAAAAAGCAAAATGTCGAGAAAAAAGTCGAAATGTCGAGATTAATGTTAAAGTACAATTTCGAGAAAAAAGCTGAAATGTCGAGAAAAAAGTTGAAATGTCAAGAAAAAAGTCGAAATGTCGAGATTAATGTTAAAGTACAATTTCGAGAAAAAAGCTGAAATGTCGAGAAAAAAGTTGAAATGTCAAGAAAAAAGTCGAAATGTCGAGATTAATGTTAAAGTACAATTTCGAGAAAAAAGTTGAAATTTCGAGAAAAAAGTCAAAATTTCGTGTTTCATGTTGAAAAAAAGGCGAAATTTCGACTTTATTCTTGAAATTTCGACCTTATTCTTGAAATTGTATTTCAACATTAATCTCGAAAAAAGTTGAAATGTTGAGAAAAAAGGCAAAATTTTGACTTTATTCACGAAATTTCGACTTTATTCACAAAATTTCGACTTTATTCTTGAAATTGTATTTCAACATTAATCTCAAAAAAAGTCGAAATGTCGAGAAAAAAGTCGAAATGTCGAGAAAAAAGGCAAAATTTCAACTTCATTCACAAAATTTCGACTTTATTCACGAAATTGTATTGCAACCTAATCTCGACATTTTGACTTTTTTCTCCAAGTGCAGAATTAAAAAAAATCTTCCCCTTTCAAATATATTTTCTCCTGCATGGCCCTGATACTCTTCAGTAGCATCGTGCTGTTTAATGGGAGAGTAGGATCGATGCTGAGCCCCCAACCGGCTCATGGCGTCATCGCCACGGCAACGCGCTGCTTCAAGGGCGACAGACGTGGAAATAGATGTGTTTGCGTCTCTGACCTTTATTATGGAGGGAAACAGCAGAAACAACGGGGGGGGGGTCTGAGGTCGTACCAGTTGTAGGGAAGCTTCCCGTCTCGGTCGAAGGAGGCGAAGTTCACGAACGTCTCTGCGCCACATTCTCTGAAACACACGACACAGCAGTGAGAACCGAGGAAGAGATTCACGAATCAGCAGAAAAAAGAGGAAGAGAGAAAACTGATCATCCGAGTGTAATGTCGGTTAAACGGGAAAAATGTCATTATTTATGAAAAATTTATCTGATAAAACAACCTGCAGGAAATGTTTCATGATCTGAAATTTAAGGAAATCAAAGGAAATTCTGACACAATAGAAGTTGAATAAAAATTAAAAAGTCAGATTAAGCATTTTAGACAAAAAATAAAACAAAAAAAATTAATCACATATATTTCTACCAAAAAAAAACATTTAAAAGATAAATATACAATAAAAATCTAAACGATTACAAAAAAGTTAGAAACTCCTCTAATTTCTGCCAAAAAACCTGAAAAAATCTAATATATTAAATGAAAAAAAAATGTATGTATATATATATATATATATATATATATATATATATATATATATATATATATATGTGTATATGTATAAATATAATTAAAATTGTACATTTGGGGAGGAGTTAACTGAAAAACAAACTCAGCTTCAGAGAACAAGAATAAATAAATAAAGAGAAGTAACAATAATGCAGAACAGCATAAAAACAGCTGCTATCACCATGGCAACGCCTCGATGAGGGATGGAACCGCCGCTGTGGTCGTTTAGCTCGTCAAGAAGAAGAAAAACACTTCCTCTTAGTTGAGACAGAAAAGTCAAATCAGGACATTTTACAAGTTTTATCCCTTAAACTGATGTTTAGCTGTTTTATTCAAATCGACTTGAAACATAAACGTTGTTTTGTCCAAATTCATTTTCGGACCGGGTTCAGACGGTGGTAAACAAACAGATGTAACATAGGATGCTTTCACACCTGTGGCCCATTTGTTTTGTTCCGATTCAGGGGCTAAATCGATACAGTTGTTTCATTTCTCATTTGTGGGGTTTGTGTTCACAAGGCAAACGTCTGTACCGTTTCAAAAGTGA
This sequence comes from Cololabis saira, assembly GCF_033807715.1. Classification (NCBI taxonomy): domain Eukaryota; kingdom Metazoa; phylum Chordata; class Actinopteri; order Beloniformes; family Belonidae; genus Cololabis; species Cololabis saira. The sequence goes on along the minus strand of NC_084609.1, from coordinate 8,888,583 downwards.
TAACAAATGCCATGCGCTAACCAGCTGCTCTCTGATTGGTCAAATGAACGCGGAAGGAGTTTCCTCTTCCGCACCCCGGGATAAACAACACGCCCCTTTCAGCACAGCGCAGAACGCAGCTGTCGACTTTAGGCTGATTTATGGTTCCGCGTTACACCAACGCAGAGCCTACGGCGTAGGGTACGGCGTAGGCTCTGCGTCGATTTAACGCGGAACCATAATTCAGGCATTACCCATTTATTTATGTGAGCTCGGCGCAGAGAGGAGCTCAGCGGCGGGCGAGAGGCCGCCTGCCGCAGGGTTTGTGCCGCGCCTGCCTGCCCGAATTGAACACTGACTCCTCTCCTTGCGCCGTTGTCGCACATACACATGAATGGAGTTGTGTCGGTTGCTGTGTGGATTATGTTCTCACTACTTTTTAAAAATTTTAAAATTAACCGTTTCAGGTCTGGAATGGAATCGGGCCGAGACCACCTCTCCTAGCTGATCTCGGCTCGCTTGTTTTGTGCCGTTTCAGAGCGCGATTGCTGTGTTCACATATACCAAACGTTCCGATCTTTAGGGGGAAACGTTCCCTGTTCCGGTACAACTGCTTGAAACGGGACAGGTGTGAAAGCACCCTAAACTTTAAACCGACTTTAGTGCCGGTACCTGGTCATCTGTTTAAACGTTAAACCATCGTTAGAACTGGTACCTGGTCATCTGTTTTAAATTTAAAGGGGACCTATTATGAAAAACATGTTTTTTCTTGTTTTAACATATATAAAGTGGTCTCCCCTCACCCTTCAAGCACAGGGGAGACAAAATACCATGAATTTCTGCAAGGTCTCTGACCCCCGCCGGCCAGAGTCCCCCAGTGTCACGTGGTTTTTTTTGAGCCGATTAGAATCTGCTCCCGTCGTGACGTCACGACGGGAGCAGATTTCCAGAGGTTCAGCCTCCGCTGCTGAAACCACGCCCACAACCAGCTCTCTACTCTGCTGGAGCGGTCCTTCCTTCAGCCAGTCGGACGCGGCGCCGCGGCGGAGCGGATCCGGGTTGAATCATCCAGGTTCCCGGGTGGTTTGGGAGCTGGGTCCTCGGGGGTCCGTCCCAGGCTGGACCAGCTTCACCCTCCGATATTTTCAGGCAAATCTGTCGGTTTGATCCCCGGTAACGGGAGATGCGCCGCGGATGCGCTCCGGAGCCGATCTGTGCGCCCGCCGTGCGGTTGCGGCGCCCGTCGCGCAGAATCCGCCGGGCAGATCCGGCTGAAATTCCGCTGGTCGGTCCCCGGGAGTCCCTGCTACCAGTCCAGGCCGGTTCCTGCGGTCCCGGCCGGTCGGAACCGGTCAGATTCCCCCGTTAAAGCCGCGGTGATGCGCGCTACTCTAGCAGCGCTGCTTCCGGGCGCCCGGCTTGGCTCCGGGGCCAGCGTTCAGCATCCGCCGGGCAGATCCGGCTTAAATAGTGCATAAATGTTATTTATATACAACTCATATTTTATTTTTTTAACAATAAAGTTTCCATTTGTGAAAATTCAGTGTTGTATTTATTTACAGGCTCGGGCTGCTCTGGCGGAGCAGGTTTATTCTCCTCCCCTGCTACACGTCATTCAGGGAGCCAATCAGCACAGAGCCTCATTATCATACCCCCCCCTTCCCTAAAAATGAGGCGCAGAAAAAGAGGTTAGAAGCGGTAAAACTAGTGACAGGGCCCACAGGCTGGATTTATGATTTATGTAGAAAAAACAAGCTCTAGATTGTTTTTAAGACATTCAAGGCCTGTTTAAAATATACATTAAATGCCATAATAGGTCACCTTTAAACCACTTCAGACCGGTTACCTGGTCACCTGGTTACCTGGTCACCTGGTCACCTGGTCATCTTACCTGGTCATCTGCAGGTGCTTCTTCCGCAGGACCAGCAGGAACAGGACCAGCAGGCTGATCAGCAGGACGCTGAGGACGGCCAGAGCCGAGATGGCGGCGACGCTCGGGTTCATCTCCCTGGCTGCAGAGGGACGGAGAGATGGAGAGACAGAGAGACGTGTCCTCAGATGGTTCAGACCAAACAAATCCAGACCCGGGAGGACAGTCTGAGGTCTGCTGGACCTGCCGGCCCCCCGAGTCTCTGCACATGATGCTAATGTTATTTAGTCTGCTAGTCCTCTTTCCATCTGTCCTAGTCTTCATGTCCTCAGGAAACATTTGCATGATATCACAGAGGACTGCCCGACCCCGCCCCCTTAAACCAGCTGCTATGAACTGTTTCCACCAACAAACGTTTGACGAGACCTCTCTACTTCAGAACTTCCTGCATTCAGCAGTCACATCCTGGGTGGGGTTGGTGAAAGGATCTTTCTGTGTGGAGTTTGCATGTTCTCCCCGTGTTCCCCTGGGTAGCTAATGTGAGCTACCCTCACAAAAACATGCACACAGTCCTGGGCTATACATGCCCCCTCTGGCCAACCAGGGCGCCAGATGGGGTGGGGAGGATCTGGCCGGAATAACGTGATCCTTCCACGCACTACGTCCGGCCGGAGAAACCCCACCCTGTCTGGTGAAAAGAAGCTGCTGCTCACTCCTCAGGTTAAGGAGGAGACCTGAGCTCAGTGCAGGGCCCTCCCGGGGTTGGTAGAGGATGGCAATGCCCAGGACTGTCACTTAGGTAGGAGCACTGGGTTATATAATGGGGGAAGAAATCGGGATAAAAATATAAGAAAAAAAAAAAATGGCTGCAGGGACTTTCACAATAAAGGAGGTTCAGGTGAGACATAAAGTTTAGTTTTGTCTCCTGAAGCGTTTTCAGGTGATCAGACCCACCAGATTAGTGGTTCCCAAACTGGGGGGCGCAGCACTATTGCAGGGGGGGCGCAACGAGGTTGGAAGGTAGATTAATAAAAAAATAAATAAAAAAATAAAATTAAACATTTTTAAGATTTTTTATTTCTTTAAGATTTTGCCTTCAATACATATGTGCAGTGAGAGAGAGACAGGAAATAGGGGGGATCTGTAACATGAACAAGCCCACCCCACTCACTGAAAAGGTGTGGGGATTAAAGCTGACATTTTTGCAGAGCAATTGTTGAAATTTAGATTATTTGTTTAGCTGTTGCTGCTGTTTTTTTTTCCTCAGGGAGCTGGTTATTTTTGGAAAATAATATGTCGAAAGTAATGCATACTGTATTGTACAGTAAAAAGGAAAAAAAAAGAAATGTGTTTCACACACGAAGCAAGCTCACTCACATCACTGAAAAGATGTGGGGATTAAAAGTGTCATTTTTGTAGAGCAAATGTTCAGATTTTTGCTCCTGTTTGTATTGTTCTGTGAGCTGGTCAGGTTGAAAATCTATTTTTACAGAGATGGACAGTTTTTTTGCACATATGTTCAATATATGAAATAAATTGCAGTCGCATTTGAATGCAAAAGATGTGTGTGTCTGTGTTGGGGTCGGGGGGCGGGGGACCACTGCACCAGATCCACCAGACCCCCCAGATCCAGATCCACCTACCGACGGTGCTGACGGAGATGTGTGCGGGCCTGCTGGCCTTGCTGTAGCTGAAGCTGGTGATGCTGCAGTTGTAGCGGGTCGCTGGCGCCAGACCGGACACGGTCAGAACCTGGGAGGTGGAGGTGAGCGGCTCACGGGCCTGCGGGGGGGGAAACAGGAAACACACATGTAACAGCCTCACAGACGACCTCTGACCTCTGACCTCAACTAAACCTCCTGGGCTGCTGGTACCGACCCACAACAGTTCTGTCCCAGAAGGAATCACACATTTAACCGAGATGTTGAAGGTACGGAGTATCAGGGCCATGTAGGAGAAAAAATATTTTGAGAAGATTTTTTTTTATTGTGCACTTCAAGAAAAAAAGTTGAAATGTCGAGATTAATATTGAAATACAATTTCAAGAATAAAGTCGAAATTTCGTGAATAAAGTCGAATTTCTCCTTTTTCCTCAACATTTCAACTTTATTCACGAAATTTTTACTTTTTTCTCGACATTTCGACTTTTTTCTCGAAATTGTATTTCAACATTAATCCCGGCATTTCAACTTTTTTTTCGACATTTTAACTTTATTCATAAAATTTTGACTTTTTCTCAACATTTCGACTTTTTTCTCGAAGTGCATAATGAAAAAAAAATCATCCTCCTCTAAAATATTTTTTTCTCCTGCCTGGCCCTAATACTCTTCCATATGAAGGAAACCAGACAAACGTGAGGAAGCTGTTTTAGAAAGTTCTGCAGAACCTGCGGCGCCGCCGGCGGGTCGCCCTGTAACCCTGCGTTCACACTGAAAGCGTCACGGGCGTCATAGGCAGCCGGCTGCCATTCATTTTCTATGAAAGTGCGCGTTTCTATGAAAGTGCGCATCGAGAGGCAGCGGGAACAGCCGGAGCAGCCGGAGCAGCGCGTCAATTTGAAAAGTTGAAAGTTGAAAAATCTCAACTTTATGCAAACGGCGACGCCAAGGCAGCGTCCAATCACAGACCGGGATTCCCGAAGCGAGAAGCTTCAATGCAGATTGTACTTTCATGTAGACACAAACGTACACTCATTCACATGTGTACAGGAGCAGAGCTGTGCACTAACAAACTTATTTTATCAGGAATTAATATATTTCATCCAGCAAACTGACATTTTTGATGATTTGACTGCCGTTTTTACCCGAACTGCTCATGTGAAACACATAACTAATGGTTGAGGAGCTGTATGGTCCGAACGATTTTATTTGCTGCATCGATCCAACGCAAAATAATTAAAAACCGTGCTTATTAATCACAAAACACAGTTTAAACATCATGACCAAATCCGCTCCAACCCGGTGTGTCAGAGTTCACCGCAGACAGACTGCAGCTTCACCGGGACCAACGGCTCTGATGGTTACTGTTGATCCAGGACCAAACTTGTTAAGGAGCAACAAGCTCACTCTTATCTATGCGGAAATAACGCTAAAATATAAAGAAGGCTTCCCAAAGTGTGATCCATGGTGAAATAGGAAACTGAAGATGTGCAGCTATTTATAGATATGTGTAGACTATATGCACTTTGTTCCCTCCAGTTCTGCAGCGCAGCTTTAGCCCCGCCCACTGCAGGCGTCAACAGTGCAGCAGCTTTCAGTGTGAATCCACCAAGCAGCGCGATGCAGCGTCAGGAGATTTTTGACGCTTTCAGTTTGAATCCAGGGCAACTCCGGTTCTACGGGCCCGCCCTCTCCGGGTCGCCCCGTAGCTCCAGCTCCGCCCTGGGTTCTGACACACGGCTGCCATAGCAACAGTAACTAGGGAGGAGGTGAGGTCACACACTCGCAGCTGAAGAGGAACCGAGAACGACGTCACCATGGAAACGAGAGTCAAAGACCAACGGACGCATTTACTTCACTTTTCCTTTTGTTTTTCTCTTAAATAATAAATTATCGTTCCGTCTTCTCCTCCAAGTTTAAACTAAAGAAATGAAGTTTAAATTAAAGAAATAAAGTTTAAATTAAATAAACCAGTTTAAATTAAAGAAATAAACAAGAAATAAACAAAGAAATAAAGAAGTTTAAATTAAAGAAATAAACCAGTTTAAATTAAAGAAATAAAGAAGTTTAAATTAAAGAAATCACCAGTTTAAATTAAAGAAATAAACAAGAAATAAACAAAGAAATAAAGAAGTTTAAATTAAAGAAATAAAGAAGTTTAAATTAAAGAAATAAAGAAGTTTAAATTAAAGAAATGAAGTTTAAATTAAAGAAATAAAGTTTAAATTAAATAAACCAGTTTAAATTAAAGAAATAAACAAGAAATAAACAAAGAAATAAAGAAGTTTAAATTAAAGAAATAAAGAAGTTTAAATTAAAGAAATAAAGAAGTTTAAATTAAAGAAATAAAGAAGTTTAAATTAAAGAAATAAAGAAGTTTAAATCAAAGAAATAAACAAGTTTAAATGTATTTATTTTTTGTTGTTTTGACTATTTTGACTCGTGTTATTTTATGTTTTCCCATGTACGGAATAAAGCTTTCATTCATTCATTCATTCATTCATTCATTCATTCATTCAAATTAAAGAAATAAATGAGTTTAAATTAAAGAAATAAACAAGTTTAAATTAAAGAAATAAATAAGTTTAAATTAAAAAAATAAACAAGTTTAAATTAAAGTAATAAACCAGTTTAAATTTAAAAAATAAAGAAGTTTAAACAGCCTGTTGAATCAGAGCAGCCGGACCTGTACAGGTGAGTCTGCAGCCGGACTCCGTTTCCACGGCAACGCTGAAAGGTTGTTTCCATGGCAGCTGCAGAGAAACACCGGAGCAGCGTTGTCTCCCGGACCTCCGGCGGCTGCTCGGGGTCCGGTTCTACCCATTATGCTCGGGGGGATTCGTTCCGGCTGGAGACTCGGACCTCCGACCCAAACGTTCGTCTTCTACCTTTATCTATTAAAAACGTTACACAACACCTGACGAGCCGCGGTCCGGGTTAGAGACCAGGTTCGTGTCCTGGTTCTGTCCCGGTCCTGTCCCGGTCCTGTCCCGGTTCTGTCCCGGTTCTGTCCCGGTTCTGCTCCGGTTCTTACCTGGAGCTCCTTGCCGCCGCGGCCCGGTCTGCAGAGCACCTGGAAGTGGTCGGCCACGCCGTCCTCGCTCCACAGCAGCGTGACGGACGAGGGCGTGGCGTTGACGGCGTACAGCGCCCTGGGCGGAGCCGGGTCTGGGGGAGGAGAACCGGGTCGTTAGAGACAGGTCGTTAGAGGAGAACCGCACCGGAGAACCGAGACCGGCAGCCCAGCGGCGCCGCCAGCTGACGAGCAGGAAGCTGAAACCTCAGCACGCCTGAGAAGAGGAAGTCCCCGACCCGAGGCTGCTGGGGCTTCTGGGAGGAAGACGGTTGGAGGGGGGGGTTCTAAGTTCTGCTGAATCATGCTGGGGGGGTTCTGGTTCCGCCCCCCTCCCTCCAACCGGGCCAACTGGACCGGATCAGGCGCCATTAGCTGTCAATCAACCATCTCTTTCATGAATAAATTATAATAATAGTTGCTGCGATCAGTTCTGCTGAGTCATGCTGAGTTCTGCTGAGTTCTGCAGAACCGGACCGTTGTTGGTTCCAGCTGTGAAGCGTTTATTAACACGGAGGTGAAGAGTCCTGTGTGTGTGAATAGAGGGTCTGCATTGACGTCACTTCCCCACTGGACCAGCCCCCCTTACTGGCACTAAGTGCAAAAATGGCTGCAACTAGTTATTAGTAGTTACTAAGGGTGCTTTGACACCTGTCCCGTTTGGAGCAGTTGTTCTGGAACAGGGAACGTTTCCCCCTAAAGATCGGAACGTTTGGTACATGTGAACACAGCAATCGCGCTCGGAAACGGCACAAAACAAGCGATTCCATTCGAGACCTGAAGCGGTTCATTTCTTTTATTTGTAGTGAGAACATAATCCACACAGCAACCGATACAACTCCATTCATGTGTATGTGCGACCGCCGCGCAAGGAGAGAAGTCGGTGCAGCCTCCTCCACCTTCTCTCCTATTGGACGTGCCGAGATGTTGTCCCAGCGCGGCACGGTGAAATTAAAAAATGTTCAATTCGGGCAGGCAGGCGCAAACCCTGCGGCAGGCGGCCTCCCGCCCAGCGCTGAGCTCCGCTCTGCGTCGAGCTTATAAATGAATGTGTTGCGTGTTGTTTATCCCGGGGTGCGGAAGAGGAAACTCCTTCCGCGTTCATTTGACCAATCAGAGAGCAGCTGGTTCGCGCATGGCATTTGTTAACAACTTTGAACCGGTACAGACGTTTGCCTTGTGAACACAAACCCAAAGAACGAGAAACGAAACAACTGTATCGATTTAGCCCCTGAATCGGAACAAAACAAACGGGCCACAGGTACGAAAGCACCCTAAATTAAAGGCAGTTGGACTTGACAGTGACCCGTACAGTTACCAAGAACCAGTGGTCCATGGACATATTTGGCCACGAATCCAGTTTCTGATATTTATTTGTACTTAATTTCTACGCTGGGGAAATACACAAAGCAAAGCTTGAAGGAATACAAATGTCTTGACGCTTGGTCTTTCTGCCACTCAGTCTTTCTGCCACTCAGTCTTTCTGCCACTCAGTGGGCGTAACCCGCTGTGAAGTCGCATCTGTGACGTCATGCACATTCCCTCCATATGTGTGTGTGTGTGTGTGTGTGTGTCTGTGTGTGTGTGTGTGTGTGTGTGTGTGTGTGTGTGTGTGTGTGTGTGTGTGTCTGTGTGTGTGTGTGTGTGTGTGTGTGTGTGTGTGTGTGTGTCTGTGTGTGTGTGTGTGTGTGTCTGTGTGTGTGTGTGTGTGTGTGTGTGTGTGTGTGTGTGTGTGTGTGTGTGTGTGTGTCTGTGTGTGTGTGTGTGTGTGTGTGTGTGTGTGTGTGTGTGTGTGTGTGTGTGTGTGTGTGTGTGTGAGTGTGTGTGTGTGAGTGTGTGTGTGTGTGTGTGTGTGTGTGTGTGTGTGTGTGTCTGTGTGTGTGTGTGTGTGTGTGTGTGTGTGTCTGTGTGTGTGTGTGTGTGTGTGTGTGTGTGTGTGTGTGTGTGTGTGTGTGTGTGTGTGTGTGTGTGTGTGTGTGTGTGTGTGTGTGTGTGTGTGTGTGTGTGTGTGTGTGAGTGTGTGTGTCTGTGTGTGTGTGTGTGTGTGTCTGTGTGTGTGTGTGTGTGTGTGTGTGTGTGTGTGTGTGTGTGTGTGTGTGTGTGTCTGTGTGTGTGTGTGTGTGTGTGAGTGTGTGTGTGTGTGCATATATATGTGTGTGTGTGTCTCACCCAGCTTGATGATGTTGGGTGTTGACATGTTCCTGCTCCGTTCTGTACAGGCCGTCACCGTCAGGTTGTAGATGTCTCCAGGGGGGAGAGGGAGGCTGGCCCTCATCAGGTTCCTGGTCACCTGCACACACAAGTTTATGATTACATCATTTCAGTAAACATGCCCTCTAACTATTATTAAGCATGGATGGGAGGAAGAGCTTGGCTTTGACATTTGGGATGCAGACTTAGATCGTGTAAACTCTTCATCCCTATGTTTATGCTACAGTCTTATCCAGTTCAAAGTGTTGCACCGCTTACATTATTGTAAGACTGCCCTATCAAAACCCCTGTGTGACAGATGCAACATGTTCCGTTGTTGCCCTGAACTAGATGGTTCTGGTCCTCTTTTTTTTAATTTATTTTCTAAAGTATTCAACAAAACTGTTACTCCCTTTCCCTTTGAGTCTCAAATATTTTTTTGCATCCAAACACTTTTCGCTTTGATTGAAAAAAAATGTTTTGATTGAAGTGCCATTTTTTTATTGAAAATATATTTTTTGATTGAAGCAATCTTTTTTTCGATTGAATAATTATGACACAAATCTATCTCCATAGGGTTCTGGGAGGGTCCGGTACCGGTCCGACACTGACCCAGACCCGGGCGGTTGGACTCACGTTGATGGAGTAGCTCTTGTCGGTTCTCCTCCGGCCGACCGCCGTCACCTGCCAGTGCAGGATCCTGGAGTGCGTCAGGTCGCTGAACAGCTCGCCGTAGTCCCAGACCACCAGCAGCAGGCCCTGGACGTAGTCCACCGAGGAGATGTGGGGGGCCTCTGGAGCTGGGGGGGGCAGAACCGGGTTAGAACCAGAGACCCCCGACAGGAGAACCAGCTGCTGCTGAGTCTCCGTCACCAACTTAAAGGCAGGGTAAGTGATTCTACGCCTCCTCCAACCGGGACAACCAGCCAATCACAGGCAGGGGGCGGGGTCGTGCTCCATGAGGGAGGAGCCAGCTCTCTGTGACCTCATCGAGACATTCCTTACCCTGCCATTAACCGGCAGCCGAGAAATATAATATAAAAAAATATCTGCTAACAAACGACAGATAAAGATACTTTTCTGACACTAAAATCAGTTTAAATTTAAAAAATTTAATTTAGTAAATTTGAAAACACTAATAAAGTTGTAAATGTTGTGTGAAATAATTCAAATTAAATGAAATAAATATATTTAAAATTAAATTTTAAATGGGGTAAAAGGCTGTTAATAACAGTCTTCTTTTCAAAAAAATAATTAAATAAATAAATAAATGAAATAATAATAATAATAATAATAATAATAATAATTAAAAATAAGGTAAATGACTGTTAATAACAGTCTTCTTTTCAAAAAAATAAATAAATAAATAAATAAATGAAATAATAATAATAATAATAATAATAATAATAATAATAATAATAATAATAATAATTAAAAATAAGGTAAATGACTGTTAATAACAGTCTTCTTTTCAAAGAATAAAAAATAAAATAATAATAATAATTAAAAATAAGGTAAATGGCTGTTAATAACAGTCTTTTCAAAATAAGAAATTAATAAAATAATAATAATAATAATAATAATAATAATAATAATAATAATAATAATAATAATAATAATAATAATAATTAAAAATGCAACGTAAAAACCAACAAAAACAATAATGATCACATCGATGACGTGGATGTAAACTAACTAAAGGTTCTGATGACGGAGGTTTGCGTAGACCAGGGGTGGCCAACCCGCGGCTCGCGAGCCGCATGCAGCTCTTTGCCCGGTGTCAGGCGGCTCTTGCGACTTTATTTGACAGGTGCAGTGAAAGACAGACACGTAGGAAGTGGGGGCAAAATATGCCGCGACTGGAATCAAACCTGCATAGCTGCACAGGGGAATGTGTAGATAAGTCGCCTGCTCAACCCGTTGACTTATACGGGCGCGCTCTCCTGTTGAATTTTGCGTTGGTGACGCAAATAACTCGGACGGAGAAAAATCCACTCTCAAAATGTGGAGTGAGTGGGAGAGTTTAATATAATATAAATTCAATATTTATATTTAAGCAATACATCACGACAGGCCGTGGTATAAGATCATTATATCACAGCTGATGGTATTTTTATGTCTCAGAGAGAGCATGGAGTGAGGGATCATGGGTAATTGATGTGGACGATGTGGCTCTTTGCAGGAACACAGTAACCAATTATGGCTCTTAGCCTCTGACTGGTTGGCTCCCCCTGCCGTAGACGAAGGTTCTGACCAGAACCGGCGCCGGGCCTCACCTGTCACGAAGCCAACGGTGGAGCCGTCGCAGCAGCTGAGCGGCGGGTCGCCCCACGTCACCATGGAAACGCGGAAGCTGTAGTACCAGGCGGGCAGCAGGTCGGTGACCCTCTGAGGAGACAGAGAGAGGCGGTGAGCGGGGGGGGGCGGGGCCACGGGGGCGGGGCCACGGGGGCGGGCGGGGCCACGGCGGTGCGGCGTCATGGCGCCGCGGCTAGCTGGAACCCAGGCCTCACCACGGAGGTGATGACGGAGGCGGTGGCGGCGATCTCGTAGTAGGTGGTCCACTCCGACGCCAGCGTGACGGGGTTGAAGAAGAAGGTCTGCAGGACGTACTTCCGGAACGACACGCGGTACGGACGCCGCCAGCTCAGGATGATGACCGTCGGGCCCAGCGGGTACACCGTTAACTCCTCCACACCTGTGGGCTCTGACACACGGACACGCCCCCTGGTCAGGTGGGAGGAGCCGGTAGGCCACACCCCAAACTAAATACCTTAAAATTTGTAGATCTAGTTGAGCTAAGGACTTCTCTTATAATGTACAGTATAAGGCACACAACAACCTACTTACTGCATTCAGGAAATGTTTTCACCCAGAGAAAGTCGGTATGAAATCAGGGGAACTTGTATGTTTAAAAAAATAAAGGTAAGGACAAACTTTAGAAGTAGATGTGTTTCTGTTAAAGGGGTAAACTTGTGGAATAGTCTCTGTGGTCCGTCTACTTCCCGGCCATCCGTTTTTTGTTTTGAAATGACAAAATAAAAATAGAGAAATAATCCAAAATAATCTGTTCCCCATCTTTTGTTTTGATAATAAAAAACGGATCGTTATCCGTTATCCGATTTCATTGATGTGTTTAAAAATCGAAATTGGGAATTAAAACAGCGAGTGGAAAACTCTTTTCTCTATTTCTTATTCGTTTCCAAGGATACTGAAAACAAGGATTGGACAAATGGGGGGATTGCACATGCGCAGTAATAAATGAAGAAAGTTGTTTCTGGTTCTTTTGTTGATCAGATTGAAAATTAACAGTTTTAGATTTTTTTAATGTTGAAACAGAAAATAAATCAAATATGAAACCTGGGAGTGAAACATGAGTTTAATCTGTAATCTGTCTTCACTCCATCATGAAACTGCAGTGATGTTGTGACAGTCCGTTCAGCTGCAGCGTCCAAAAAAAGCAGGGTCCAATCAATAACATGTACTGAACTCTAACATACTAAACAAGGGTAGGCATTATATAAACTACGGCTTCAGTCTACACCTTTTTTGGTTCATTTATTTATATATCCAGCTTTACTGTGGTGCATGTTTTGATTGGCTAATGGACCAAAATAAAACTAACTAACTAACTAACTAACTAACTAACCCCCTGGTCAGGTGGGAGGAGCCTGCAGACCCTCCTACCTACACGTCCTGGCAGTACTCACCGATGTCGATGATGACGGGCTCCGACGGCGGGCTGATCAGCGGCCCGTTGGTGTGGTAGACGACGACCCGGTACTGGGCGCCGGGCGTCAGGTGGCTGATGACGTCACTGGTGGAGTTTTCCTGGAGGAACCAACAGAAGCAGCTGATGATGCTCCGCAGGTTAGCTCAGACCTCTCCTACCACTAAGCTGCTGCTGCTAGCCCTCCGCTGCTAACCTACTGCTGTTAGCCCTCTACTGCTAGCCTTCGGCTACTAGCCCACAGCTGTTAGCCCTCCACTGCTAGCCCTCTGCTGCTAGCCTACTGCTGCTAGTCACCCTCATCTAGCCTGCTGCTGCTAGCCCTCCACCGCTAGCCCTCCACCGCTAGCCCTCCGCTGCTAACCTACAGCTGTTAGCCAACCACAGCTAGTTTTATGTTGGAAGTCGACTGCACCGCAGCTAGCCCACCGCACCTAGCGAGTAGAGCTTAATTAAACTTGACGTCTGACAGATTTAATCAGAATGAACATAAAGTAAAGCTAGTTAGCTAAGCCAGGCTAACATTGCATATTCCACCCGACTTCTTCGTTCATGGCTGGATCGACCGGACTGGGTGGAGTCAGCTCTGGCCAATAAGGCGTCAACCAGCTGCACCTTAAACCTCCTGGACCAGCAAACCCCTCGACCAATCACAGGCTCCACCTTCAAGCACAGTGGATAGGCTTGCCACCCGTCCCTTAAAATACGGAATCTTTACGTAATTGGGAATTAAAAGTTGCATTCCGTATTGAACCAATACGGACATACTGTATATTATGCTCTTATATATTAATGTAATAATATACAGGCGAAGGTCGTAAAATTAGAATATATAGCAAAACGTCATTCGTAGTAAATTCAACTAAAGGTGAAACAAATAGAGTATTTCCCACTACATTCAAAGTGAGATTTTTCAAGCCTTTATTCGTTATTATGTTGATGATTATGACTCACCCAAAAAATCTAAAAAAAATTGAATATTTTATGAAATCAATAAACAATTCAATCATCAAAATTATAACAAATAAAGGTTTAACACATTTTGCTTTGCATGTAATGAGACTATGTAATGTATTAGTTTTGCCTTTTAAGTTGAATCATTGAAATAAACTAACTTTTACACCATATTCTAATTTTCCGACCTTCACCTGCTGTAGGCTATATTTATATTTACCATAGGAGCAGAGGCTATTTTAGTTGCTAGTACGGTTGGCTGTACAGTCATGCAAGTTCAATGCAATTAAAGCAATTTAGACTTTAAATCAAAGCATTTTATTTTTTCATATAAAATAAATACATTTCTATGCAGTTTAGAAGTTTTGGGGCTTTTTTTTGGCTCCTGCGCTGCTGAAATCGGGGCGTCCCTTATTTCTATTTCTGAAAGGTGGCAACCCTAACTGTGGCTGGAAATCAAATAATCACTAAAAAGGTCTCTTTAGATTATTCAGAGTTACTCAGGACAAAAAACCGCTGCGACAACAAGCAAGAAAAGAGTTAAAGTAATAAACTAACTAACAGCGTAGGTTAGCATCAGCTAAGTGGGCTGAGCTAAAATACCTAACTATGATTGACACCAGGTGGGCGTGTCCCGGCCAGCCTGGAGGCGGGGCTTCCCCCGAGTGGGCGGTACCTCGCTGCAGTAGGTGTTCTCCATCCGCTGGCTGGGGCCGGGCTTCAGGCAGGTGGTGGAGACCACCGACACCAGGCTGCCGCTGGGGCTGCGGGGCGGCGGCGCCCACGACACGGCGGCGTTGCTGGAGTCCAGCAGCCGGACGCTGACGGCCCGGGGCCGGGCCCGGAGCTCCTCCAGCAGCTCCCCGTCCGGACCTGGGGGGGCAGAACCCGTCAGTGTTTCCTACACACAATCCCTGATTTCTGTTTCACATGGGGGGATCCTACCTATTGATCATTTGCATGTATTGCCTCTATATCATGACTTCTAAATTTTACAGGACTGTCTCAAAAAATTAGAATATTGTGATAAAGTTCTTTATTTTTTGTAATGCAATTAAAAAAACAAAAATGTCATACATTCTGGATTCATTACAAATCAACTGAAATATTGAAAGCCTTTTATTATTTTAATATTGCTGAATTATGGCTTACAGTTTAAGATTCCCAGAATATTCAAATTTTTTGAGATAGGATATTTAAATAATAAAAGGCTTGCAATATTTACGTTGATTTGTAATGAGTCCAGAATGTATGACATTTTTGTTTTTGTAATTGCATTACAGAAAATCACAATATTCAAATTTTCTGAGACAGTCCTGTATTGTCGATTACCAATGGGTGGATTTGTCCTTTGTCCATATCAAGGATATAAGGAACTTTAATTTATGAGTAAGTCTTTTTAACAAAAATGTGTTAAATCTTTAAAACAATATAACTTTGTACGAACTTTAAAATTTAGCCATCCTAAAACTAAGGCGCCTTTGTTTTTTTCTTTTTTTTTTTTTTTTATGACTAGATATGTACGACGGCCGCTGGCCTGATGTTGCCTTTATCTAGTTATGAGATGTTTGTATATCTGGATACATGTACTCTGTATGTTATATTTTATTCTACACCAGGAGTTTTGAATGAAGTTTTTTTTCTTTTTCTATACCATGTGACCCCCTGGGGGCGGCTTAAAATGGGGTGTCTATTGTATCCAAAATCATTCGTTACGACGTTTGATGTGCTAAATAAATCTGCACTAGGGAGCACAAGTGTGCGGCTGGGACTCACCGAGGTAGAACATGAAGCCGGTGTCGGCGCTGCTCTCCCGGGCCTCGCAGGCGCCGGACGAGCTCAGCGTGGCGACGTGGACCCGGTACGTCCCCGCCTCCGTCAGCTCCGTGAAGAACTCGTGGGTGTTCTCGTCCACGGTGGCCGTCTCCGTGGTGTTGCCTGGGGAGAAGACGGGGGACACGGGTCAGAGCGGCGCCGACCCGTCCGGGCTCCGGGTCCCTGGACCCAGCCCGGCGGAGCCCGGTGCCCGGGGGCGGGGCCAGCAGCGGGATTACCGTCTCTGTAGACCTACACCAGGGGTCGGCAACCCAAAATGTTGAAAGAGCCATATTGGAACAAAAACACAAAAAACAAATATGTCTGGAGCCGCAAAAAATGAAAAGTTTGTATAAGCCTTAGAATGAAGGCAACACATGCTGCATGTTTCTATATTAGTTATAACTGGGGGAAGATTTTTTTTCATTATGCACTTCGAGAAAGTTCGAAATGTCGAGAAAAGTCAAAATCTCGAGAAAAAAATCGAAATGTTGAGAAAAAATTCAAAATTACGAGAAAAAGTTGAAATGTCAAGATTAAAAAGGAACGGAAAAAGGAAGAAAAAAGAGAAAAAGGAAAACAGAAGAAAAAATGAAAAAAAGTAAAAAAAGAAGAAAAAAAGACAAAAAGGTCAAACGTTTTTGAAAAAGCTCCAGGAGCCACTAGGGCCGCGCTAAAGAGCCGCATGCGGCTCTTTAGCTAGATCTAGATCTAGACCAACCCCCGGGTCTGGCAGTCAGAAGGCGCGCCGATTTTTTCCAGTGGTCAGCCGCGGTACTGCAACCAAAAATCCCATGCGGCCCAGAAAGCTTTTTTCCCATAGACCGCAATAGTAAAAGAGAAGCCTCTAAAACTGTTCACAGGAACCTCCAGCTGTAATCACCGGCAATTACTAATCTTTGTATTCTATATTTTTAAGTCATGGACTTTATATCCGTCAAAAATGTTTTCTAACGGCCAGAAAAGTAAAAGAAAAGTCTCTTTCTGGGCGTGACGTCACGGCTGACGTCACAGCCGTGTCCGTGCATTCCACAGATGTTTATATTAATATATATTATATAATTATATTATATTAATACATTAGTAATATATGTAATACTATACATGTAATAATATACATTCATTTATGTATTATATTAATACATATTATATTAATATTCGCGTCATTGCCCCGGGGCATGATGGGAGGCCCCAGAGCATCATGGGAGGTGACTCAACTGCGCATGCTCCATGGGCCGCATAACGCGGAAGTAAACCCGGAAGTCAGAGATTTTTTCAGCGGATGCGCTGGCTGAACAGAATGCATTGAAATGAATGGGCGGCCATTTTTGACGTCCGATCCAGTTTTATAATAGATCCATGATCTAGACGCTGAAGCCGTCGTAGCTAGCCGGCGGCTAGCCCTCTGTTGCTAACCTACTGCTGTTAGCTAGCTTCAGCTAGCCCACCGCATCTAGCGAATTGAGCTTAAAGGGGACCTATTATAGCATCTAATACCTATTTTAAACAGGCCTTGAATGTCTTAAAAACAAGCTTTTGATTGTTTTTACTAAATAAATTAGAAATTCACCCTCTGAGCCATGTCTTTATCTTCCCATTCTCTAACCTCATTATCTATGCAGGATTCTGAGTGGGCGGGGCTATGATAATGAGGCACTGTGCTGATTGGCTGCCTGAATTACGTGATACACCGCTACGAAAAAATGGTGGAAACTCCGGCCGGCGGAGTTACCGTGTCATAACTGCATGCGATGCGAGCGAGCGTCAGCGACAAAATCAATTCCATTCCTTTATTTTCTATTGGACTGTCTTAACTGGCCGCAGCTACGCAGTGCTGCGCACCACGCCGTTTTGAGCTGAACATTTGTCGGACGCCCTGCTTCTATTTTCTTCCTGCCGCTCTCGTTGAAAGCCGGTTGAAAGCGCTGTAGGAAACGGTCATGGATGAGGAACGGCTGATCCAGTTAGTTGAAATGAGAAGTTATCTCTATGATTCCTCCTCATTTCACTACAAAAACCTCAATAAAGTGGCAGCTGCTGGAGGGAGATGGACAGAGAGCGTCCAATGTCACGCAGTGCTACGATAGTCGGACGCTCTCATGCAGTTATACGGTGTTTAGTTGTGGGCGTGGTTTGCATTTTGGTTACGTAACAAAAGGGAGCAGAATCTGAACGGCTCGTAGAGCCACATCACACTGGATGGATCATCCGGGCGGCTGTACAGACACTTCAGAATTTGGTTGCTTTATATATGTTAAAGCAAGAAAAAACGTGTTTTTCATAATAGGTAAACTTGACATCTGACTGATTCAATCGGAATGAACGTAAAGTAAAGCTAGTTAGCTAAGGACCCGTCCAGCAGGGGCCAGCAGGGCATTACCGTCTCTGTAGACGTAGACGTTGAAGCCGTCGTAGCTAGCCGGCGGCGGCGGCGGCAGCCAGCGCAGCTCCAGCAGGACGGGGGGCGGCCGGCTGGGCCGGACCGGCGCCTCGGCGGGGAGCCCCATGGCCGAGCCGGGGTCGTTGGAGTCCTCGTACTCCGGCAGCACGCCGTTCACGAAGTCCTCCTCCCGGTCCAGGGCCGGCGGCTCCGTGGGGTCCAGCCAGTAGCCCTGAGGCTCCGCTTCCTCCGCCCGGCTGCCGTTCACGCCCACGCCGGCACCGGCGTCCGTCAGGTTGTGCGTGGCGTTGGAGACGGCGGGGGGGGCGGTGGTCAGGTCCTCGGGGGCGTCGTCCTCGTCGGGCTGCAGCTCCGGCTGCTCCTCCAGCAGGGGGACGTCCCGGGCCCGGCGGGACGGCGTAGGCCCCGCCCCCTCGACGGGCACATCACCCGCTGCCCGCTGGGTCAGGCGGACCACCTTGTGGGACACGTTGAGGGGCGGCGAGGGCACTGTGGGGGGAACCAGAGAGAGAGGGGGGTGAACCAGGTCCAGAACCTGAGACCAGCTTGCAGAACCCAGATAACGGTCCCAACCAGGCGGAACACAGAACAGAATAGGGCTGGGCGACATATCGAGATTTTAATATATATCGATATATTTTCAAACGCGATATGGTACGAGACAATATCGTTTATATCGATTTTTTTTTTTTAAATAAATAAATAAATTATGATTTTGATATAGCTTATTTAGTGACAAATTGACTTGAATGTTTTATTTGAGATTTGCACAAATGTTTTGTTATTTGCACAACTGTCAACCTCTATGGAAAAGTCTGCCTGTTACTGTCTACATTGTATTAATTGCACAGTGTATTTTAATTTAATTGTTATGCAGGAAAGGGATATTTGTTTTATTTTATTCAAGAAGCATTTTTATTCTATATATGCAGGCAGTTTATTTTTATTTCATTTGTTTTATACATTTTTATATTGTGCAGACCTCTGTTAATAAAGGAACCTGTGTGACATTTGGCACGAGGCATTGTATTAAAACTGACTGTTTTTTTAAGGGTTTGCCTCAGAAAAAATGAAGCTAAGAGAGATGCTATGCTATAATACTTTGGGGGAAACCCCAATTATGTCACAGAAAAAATATCGAGATATATATCGAGTATCGCCATTCAGCTAGAAAATATCGAGATATGACTTTTGGTCCATATCGCCCAGCCCTAGAACAGAACCAGGAAAAACCCAAACGGTCCGGAAACGGCTCAAAAGCCTGAAAACATCTGAAAACAGAGATTTTTAAAAAAGACGCAGGACAAAATTGATGGAACGTTGTGTTTCTGTGAAGGAATCAGTTTATGGAACAATCTGAATAAAGAAAACAAAGAATCCAAATCAAACATTACATTCAAAAGAACAATTAAAGCCTGTTTGTTAAGTAAATATAATGAAATATGTTAGTTAAGTTTGATTGACATACCCATAGACGGCGGTAATTTTATTTTATTTTAGTTTTTTATTCACTTAGTTGTTGTTTTTTTTAATTTATGTTATTTGTGAATTTATTTCTTGGAAAAAGGGTCGGCTTAGATAAGATTCTTCTTCTTTCTGCTCCCTTTTCATTCACAATTTATGAACATTTGTATTTGTATTTGTATTGAATTGTTTGTTTTATTTTTTGAATTAAATAAAGAATAAAATGAAATATGAAAACATCAGTTATTTTATTTATGCTGCAGTGTTTTTTTTTTTAAATTTAATGTTTGAAACTTTCATTTGTTTAAACAAAATGGTTAAAATCTGGTAAACGTTCCTGAAAACAGCTCTGAAGTGCAAAAACAGCTCAAAACATCAGTTACTATATTTACAGGTGGTTTATTATGGTGTATTATTACTATGATAACTATACATTGTTTGAATTTGTTGATGTCATAAAATGTATGTATATGTATTGTTTTTATTTATATCTAAATGTTAAACGGAATGACTTTTTATTTTTTACTTTAGGTTTGCTTTAATTGCTTTAATTTTTTGTTGTACTGTGTATTATGTGTCAGACCCCAGGAAGAATAGCTGCAGTTTTGCTGCAGCTAATGGGGATCCAAATAAAACTTTAAACTATAAACCTTAACATCATATAGCATATCTGATTGACTTTATTTCTTATTTGTAATTTTATTTTTATTTTTTTAAATGTACTTTATTAATTGAGATTGTATGTTTGATTTTGTATTTTATTGTCTGGACCCGAGGAAGACTAGCTTTCGTTTTGGCGTCAGCTAATGGGGATCTAATTTTAAATAGATTTAAATAAATAAATAAATGAGTCCAGGCGGTCCTCCGTCGTCATGGAAACAACCGCCGCGGTACGAGGGGGGGGTTCCCACCTGTGCGGTGCTGCAGCGGCAGGTGCGTGACATCACTGTGGGCAACCAGGGGGGTCTGGAACACGGTTGCCTCGGAGACGAGCTGGAAGGTGATGTTACGGTAGCAGGTCCCCGGCAGCCAGTGCTTGAACACCGTCTTCCCCTTGTAGAAGTCTGCAGACAACAAGCAGGAAACATCTCCTAACAACTCCTCACAAACAAAGAAGAAACGCGTTAGCATCCGCTCGAACCCCCGACTCCTGACAGAACCCGTTACTGAGCTTATTTCCACTGGGAATAACGAGTATATCGTTAAGCTTTGAACGCTGATACGCGAAAGTATCCACTGACCCAGAAATGTTTTAAGCTTCTCACAAAGTGTTAAATATGGATCTCAGCTAGCTGCATTAACGTGCCGATATCTTTAACCCACATATTTATTATTATACTATACATATATATATATATATATATATATATATATATATATATATATTCATTCATTCATTCATTATCTTACCCGCTTTATCCCTTGCGGGGTCACGGGGGTCTGCTGGAGCCTATCCCAGCTCATTTTAGGTGAGAGGCAGGAGTTACACCCTGGACAGGTCACCAGTCCATCACAGGGCCACATAGAAACACACAAACCATGCTCACAATCACACTCACGCTCACACCTACGGGCAATTTTTAGAATCATCAATTAACCTAGCATGCATGTTTTTGGACTGTGGGAGGAAGCCGGAGTACCCGGAGAAAACCCACGCAAGCACGGGGAGAACATGCAAACTCCACACAGAAAGGCCCCTGCCGGGCCTGGGAGTCGAACCGGGGACCTTCTTGCTGTGAGGCAACAGTGCTAACCACTAAGCCACCGTGCTGCCCCTATATATATATATATATATATATATATATATATATATATATATATATATATATATATATATATATATATATATATATATATATATATATATATATATATATATATATATTATATATATATATATATATATATATATATATATATATATATATATATATATATATTATATATTATATTATATTATATTATATTATTATTTTTGTGAGGGGGGGTATATATTGTTTTTCGGCACTACCTTGTTCTCTATAGCTGATATAACATGAATTACTCCTATGTGGGATCAATAAAGTTCTTATTTTTGCCATCTGGGAAAAATAAATATATTATATTTGGTGCCTAACTGTTTCCCAAGTATATTAGTGCGTTTGTGAATGAATAAATGAGACGTAAAACGTAAATTTCTTTGTAGAAAGGCGCTTTATGAAAATAAGTCCATTTACTTGTATTACCGTATTTTCGCGACCATGAGGCGCACATACTTTTTTTTTTTTTTTTTTTTTTTTTTTTAAATGTGCCGGGCGCCTTATGAAACGGTGCGCCGTGTCTATTACCTGAATTACGGTAATGTGAGGCCGGCCACCATGAGAACGGTAAAAAGAGAAGGGGGCGGGTGAAGCCCCCGTGAGTTACGACGTGAATGAGACTCCACTGAGCTGTTTAATGCGAAACAGATGATGAAGACTTTTAAGGATTTGCTTGATGTGTAAAGTGAAATAAAATACAATCAAACTAAGTTTTGCTCCGCTCTATTTAAATAAGCACACTTGTGTGTGTGTGTTCTGCAGCGCGCGTGTGTTTTGCATGTCGGGAACCGAGGAAGCACCTGCCGTGGGTTTGCGGTCCGATCGCCGCATCCCCGGGGCAGATCCGGCTGAAATGCCGGTGCTCTTTCCCCGGGAGCCCCTACTACCAGACAGTGCAGACGGGCTCCTCCGGTCCCGGCCGGTCGGAACCGGTCACGTTCCCCGGTTAAAGCCGCGGTGATGGGCGCTGCTGCAGCCCGAGTTCCTGGTTCCCCAAGCGGGCTCCGATCGACCTGGTTCTCGCCCGCTTTGCGAGAAGGGATTTCTGGGGTACGACTCAGGTCAGATCAGCTTCACTCTCCGAGATTTGCAGCCAAATCTGTCGGTTACAAACCCGGTACCGGATCTCCGACATGCGCGTGTGTGTATTCGCGGCGCGAAACACACACATTCTCATTTATGTGGTGCTTGCCTGCCGCGCTGATGGACAGAAACCTATGGTGATTTTTAAAAGAAAAACTTTGCATTAGACGTTTCCAGCCGGAGTCATAAGGACGAATGAAAAGGGGGGGCTGGATGAAGGGATGATGATGATCAAGAAGCTGAGACAGGTCTGGAAATTCGGACTGGCGCAGCTGAATTAGCGGAGCGGAGCTCCTGTCGGATACAACCCGGTACCGGCTCCCCCACAGCGCGTGTGTGAGCGGGTACCGCGTCCCGGGACCCGGGACCGCCGCAGGACCAGCGTGGGGGGGGGGGGGGGGGGGGGGGGGGGGCGGACCGGGACCCCGGGACCCGGGACCCGGTCCAGCGCGAGGGAGCAGACGGGGAGCGGACCCGGTCCAGCGCGGGGGGGACCCGGGACCCGGGACCCGGGACCCGGTCCAGCGCGAGGGAGCAGACGGGGAGCGGACCCGGTCCAGCGCGGGGGGGGGCGGAGCGGAGCGGGACCCGGGACCGCCGCGGTCGGGATCCGCAGCACAACGGGGTATGAAAAGTTTATTTACTCTCGTGCTTGCCTGCCACGCTGATGGACAGAAACTGCCGGCTATGGTGATTTTTAAAAGAAAAGCGTTGCCTAAACAGACTTTTCCAGCCAGAGTGAAATGAAAAGGGCTGGATGGATGAGGAGATGATCGGGGTGGCTGAGACAGGTTTATGTGCAGCGCCCCGGTGGTTTTTTTAAATTCTTTAATGCAGAAACAGAATCTGAACCTTTGGAGGGTTTGATTGATGTGAAAAGTGAAATAAAATATCAAACTAAGTTTTGCTTCCGCTCTATTTTTAGCGCGTGTGTTTTGCAACGCGTGTGTGTGCAGCTCCGTCTCTGTAGACGGCGCCTTTTGGGTCGGTGCACCGTATGTGTGTTTTTTTTTTGTTTTTTTTTTTTTTAATATTTTTATCCCGGTTTTTTCCCATTTTTACCCCCCGTGCTCCTACCTACTGACAGTCCTGTGCATTGCCATCCTCTACCAACCCCGGGAGGGCCCCGCACTGAGCTCAGGTCTCCTCCTTAACCTGAGGAGTGAGCAGCCGCATCTTTTCACCAGACAGGGTGGGGTTTCTCCGGCCGGACGTAGCGCGTGGAAGGATCACGTTATTCCGGCCGGATCCTCCCCACCCCATCTGGCGCCCCGGTTGGCCAGAGGGGGCATGTGTAGCCCAGGACTGTGTGCATGTTTTTGTGAGGGTAGCTCACAACCCCGGGGTAGCAGTACCTCAGCTACCCCGGGAAACACGGGGAGAACATGCAAACTCCACACAGAAAGATCCTTTTGCCAACCCCACCCATGGTGTGGGCACTGAAGTCATGGGGGAACTAACACGCACTCCAGCACCCACAGCGTCCCCCGGCGGGAATCGAACCCAGGACCTTCTTGCTGTGAGACCGCTGCACTACCAGCTGCGCCACCGTGCCCCTGTATGTGTGTTTTAAAACCAAAAATGACACACAAAACTGAGGGTGCGCCTTTCCACACAGTGCGCCATATGGTCGTGAAAATACGGTAGTTTACAGCGCAGTCTTGAACATCCAATATGGCCGCGACGTTGACGTATCGCAGCAGCGGGCAAGAACACTCGATGTGGCGTCTACGTATATATGTCTATGAGTACAAGTACCTCAGATAGCTGGATCGGTAGTAAAAGTACCTCAGATACCTGCATCAGTAGTACAAGTACCTCAGATACATGCATCAGTAGTACAAGTACCTCAGATACCTGCATCAGTAGTACAAGTACCTCAGATACATGCATCAGTAGTACAAATACCTCAGATACCTGCATCAGTAGTACAAGTACCTCAGATACCTGCATCGGTAGTACAAATACCTCAGATACCTGCATCAGTAGTACAAGTACCTCAGATACCTGCATCAGTAGTACAAGTACCTCAGATACCTGCATCGGTAGTACAAGTACCTCAGATACCTGCATCAGTAGTACAAGTACCTCAGATACCTGCATCAGCAGTACAAGCATAGACATATATGCAGAAAAATAGAAAAATAGATCAACAAAACATTTTTCAAATAACAAAATAACATATTTGAACCATTT
Source organism: Cololabis saira (assembly GCF_033807715.1). Taxonomy (NCBI): domain Eukaryota; kingdom Metazoa; phylum Chordata; class Actinopteri; order Beloniformes; family Belonidae; genus Cololabis; species Cololabis saira. The sequence goes on along the minus strand of NC_084609.1, from coordinate 8,864,371 downwards.
TTCAGACAATAAAATAACATTTTAACCATTTTTCAGACAATAAAATAATTGAAAAAATCTGAAAAATAGTTAAAATATGTTATTTTGTTACTTGAAAATTTATATTTGGTACCTAACTGTTTCCCAAGTATATTAGTGCGTGTGTGAATGAATAAATGAGACATAAAACTCATTAGTCCATTTACTTGTATTAGTTTACAGCGCAGTCTTGCCACATCCAATATGGCGGCGTGCAAGAACACTCGATGTGGTGTCTACGTATATATGTCTATGAGTACAAGTACCTCAGATACCTGGATCAGTAGTACCAGTACCTCAGATACCTGCATCAGTAGAACAAATACCTCAGATACCTGCATCAGTAGTACCAGTACCTCAGATACCTGCATTGGTAGTACAAGTACCTCAGATACCTGCATCAGTAGTACAAGTACCTCAGATACCTGGATCAGTAGTACAAGTACCTCTGATACCTGCATCGGTAGTACAAGTACCTCAGATACCTGCATCGGTAGTACAAGTACCTCAGATACCTGCATCGGTAGTACCAGTACCTCAGATACCTGCATCGGTAGTACAAGTACCTCAGATACCTGCATCAGTAGTACCAGTACAGATTCAGGATAGTACCTTTGTAGAGCATGGAGCGGCTCTCCGTTCCCTCCGTGTAGCTGATGTTGACCCGGCTGAAGACGGTTCTGGACGGAGGGTCGATGCTGAACACGACTCCGGTCTCGGGAGCCTCCTTGTAGTCCGATATGTGAGCGCTGCGGACCGGTAGCGGTTCTGGGGAGACAAGAAAACCCCCTCACACGTAAACACCAGTGTCATGGAGGCGTAAAACAGAAACAGAGAGAGTTGAAATGTTCCCGGCGTTCGTACTGGTGAGGACCGGGATGCTCCTCAGGGGCCGGGACCAGCTCTGCCCCAGTTGGACCAGCAACCCCACGGTGTAGCAGAGGCCGTGGAACGTGGCGTTGAACACCAGAGGCTCGCTGGTGTTGACGAAGGGAACCAGAACCAGGCGCGGTTCTCCGGAGACCTGCGCCGCGTACGCCGTCGCGTTCTCCTGAAGGTCCGAAGGCTGGAGGGTCGCCACGATCAGACCGTCGTCGCTCAACGACACCTGGAACCCCGACAAGCTCTGCAGACACACAGCCGACGGAGTCATCGTTAGTGGCGTGATGAAGTCACCGTGGAAACCTCAGGTGAACTTAGCAGACAAGCCCCTCCCCCACCAGCCCGTCCAGACCCTGAACTGCCCCGGGAGACCAGGTTCCGGTACTGTGAAGAAGCACCTCTGCATCCCAGAACCTGCTAATAACAGGTGGAGTGACCCAGGTTCAGGTACTATAAAGTAGGGCTGGGCGATATATCGAGATTTTAATATATATCGATATATTTTCAAACGCGATATGGTACGAGACAATATCGTTTATATCGATTTAATTAAAAAAAAAAAATGTAAATTTTTTTTTTTAAGATTTTGATATAGCTTTTTTTGTGACAAATTGACTTGAATGTTTTATTTGAGATTTGCACAAATGTTTTGTTATTTGCACAACTGTCAGCCTCAGTTGAAAAGTCTGCCTGTTACCGTCTACATTGTATTAATTGCACAGTGTATTTTAATTTAATTGTTATGCAGGAAAGGGATATTTGTTTTATTTTATTCAAGAAGCATTTTTATTCTATATATGCAGGCAGTTTATTTTTATTTCATTTGTTTTATACATTTTGATATTGTGCACACCTCTGTTAATAAAGGAACCTGTGTGACATTTGGCACGAGGCTTTGTATTAAAACTGACTGTTTTTTTAAGGGTTTGCCTCAGAAAAAATGAAGCTAACAGAGATGCTATGCTATAATGCTTTGGGGGAAACCCCAATTATGGCACAGAAAAAATATCGATATATATCGAGTATCGCCATTCAGCTAGAAAATATCGAGATATGACTTTTGGTCCATATCGCCCAGTCCTAGGTACTGTGAAGAAGCACCTCTGCATCCCTGAAAACAACAGGCGGAGTGACCCAGGTTCAGGTACTGTAAAGGAGTACCTAGCATCCCAGAACCTGTTAACAACAGATGATCCAGCTTCTGGTACTGTGAAGGAGCACCTCGTAAGCTTTCGTCCATGACGTCTACTGAGAGAGTTCCTCTACATTACACACTAACACTGGAAGTGACATCATCAGCACAGCTGTTGCCAGGCAACAAGCATGACACCCCGGTGCCTTCGTGATGATCCATCACCTCTCTTTATTTTAATCTCAGTGGAGGGAATCTGACTGAGTTTATATCCCACGTCTCGCTTCACGTTCAGAAGAAGAAGAGACTGAGGTGGAGGTAAACACGGAGGCGGCGCGGCGTCTTTGGCCTCCATCCAGACTGTGGAGGAGTCGACCTGCTGCTTGGCAGCATGTGAGTACGTTTGATTAAACCTGCCACCAGGAGGGTCGACTCGTCGCCGCCGGCCTCCTGAACGTGAAACCAGCTGCTCTGCAGATCCTCCAGCACCAGATCAGGATCCATCTGGTCGGACGACGGTCTGATCCCCGTCCCTGACTAGTTCCTGTTCTTCATTAATGCAACCGGAAACTATTCATTAAACTATAATTCTATATAGAGGGTATGCATTGACGTCACTTCCCCACTGGACCACGTCCCCCTTACTCGCACTGAGTGGCAAAACATCAGCGAAAATGGCTGAAACTAGTGGAGAAGACGGGATAAGAGGCCGATTATGGGCTTAAATTAGCATCAGTTGGACTGGACAGTGACCCATACAGTTACCCCAAGAACCAGTGGTCCATGGACATTAATATTTGGTCACGAATCCAGTTTCTTGATATGTATATGCAGTGTTTCCCCTACCATTGTATAGGCCTGGTGGGGCTGCCAGGCCAACGAGACCCCCCGCCAGGCCTAAAAAAAAAAAATCAATGATCATTTACGTTTAGGGGCGCCTCTGCAGCGCTGTTCTGCAACGGGAGTCAACCTGCATCATTGCCTAGTAACGATGCGAGTACCGCTGCTGAGAGCGCAGGAATATTATTATACATTATGGGATGTAGAGTTTGTAGCTAGCCAACTATGGCACCGGCCAAGAAAAGAAAAAATATTGCGGGCGACAGACAACGTGATATAAAGAAATCTTTCTGCCAGATACGTGTGTTTGTGTTTGCATGAGACGCTGCAGGGAAGCATGAAGGAAAAAACAGCCCGACGACACACCATGCGTCCGCAGGGTCCTAGCGCTAGGCACACGTGTGAGCGTCAAGGCTGATTTATGGTTCCGCGTTACACCAACGCAGAACCTACGGTGTAGGGTACGCGGCGACACGCACCGTACGTTGCGCATCGCCGCTACCCTACGCCGTAGGTTCCGCTTGTTGTTTAGCTTACATTTTTGTTCTGATTGAGCTTCTTTTTTTGGTAAGCAATAATGATGAAAATAAAACAGACAATAGATTGTCTTTCCACTAGAACCACTAAAGGTTCATTTTTCCCCCAGACAAATGCATGTAACTCTGTTATAACAAAACGGGGGGAAAAAAGAATCTTCTACAATGTTTAAAGGAGCTTGAGGCTCCTTTAAAGAAATGAGACTCTCTAGCGCCACCATTCACCACGACGGCCGTTGGGGGTACTGCAACCAACAGTGAAGCCGGCACGGGAGAACGGGGAGAACGCACATGCAACGTCATTTGACGTCACATCCGCAGCCCAACGCGGGAAATTCGGGACCGAATTGCAGCAACAGCCTGTTCAAGGCAAAGGAGAGATACACTAGAGGGCTCACTCTTTTGGGTTTGGAACGCTTCATCTGACATTATTACTAGAAAACTTAAAATGTATACGGATTTTTTTCATAAATCCTGCCACAATCCGGCCTCAAGCTCCTTTAAATTATTTATAACTGATATAATCTCAATTGTGAATAGGGATGTTTTGTGGCATATTCCGTCAGCACAAGCAGCCGTTAAAAGAGGACCATCCCAGAGGGTTTTCATAGAGATCCCTCTGAAATATATATAAAAGATGCTCAATGCTCATATGGGGTCAGACCTTTCAGGCCCATGCAACTTTGGTTAAAGGTTAGATTAAGCCTAATGATTTAATTGATGTGATATAATTCAGCAATATAGGCCTACAATGATTTTTAATGTAAAACTTTGTTATATTGCTGCATGTCACATGTCCAATATGCCGTCCCACACGCCTCGTCTGTTTAGGGTTTTTTCGGTGGGTACCACCAGGCCTGAAAAAAATTCTAGGGGAAACACTCATATGTAATTAATTTCTACACCGGGGAAATACACGAAGCAAAGCTTGAAGGCCTTCAAAAGTCTTGACGCTTGGTCCGACTTCAAGGCAGGATTTGTTGTAGAAATTAAAGTGATGAGGACACCGAACTTTATGATTTGACCGTTTAACGTTAGCTACCCAAAAATCCAACATTACCTGATACAAAATGGGAACTGCAAATCCACGTTTCGGTGCCTGGAATCCAGTTGTTTCTGTGAATTGCAGCGATCCATTTGTATCTCTTAAACTTATTTTTGGTAGTCTGTAAAACGATACCTCCGATTTCTTGCTAAATCTATGAGTACAGTCGATCGCACAACAACTCTTCCCCATTTTAGATGTTTTCCAGTTGCTCAAACTGAAAGTTTACGCTGACACTCAGTCTTTCTGACACTCAGTCTTTCTGACACTCAGCAGGCGAAACCCGCTGTGAAGTCACATCTGTGACGTCATGAACATTCGCTCTATTCCTGACGGACGGAAGGTTTTCTGAAACACAAGAACCTTTTCTAGACAAACATTTCATGTCGTTCAGCGCTGTCATCATGAACATGAACCTGCTCCAGTTTTACCGCATCAGACGTCGTTTTGGTCACGACTTTAGAAATCAGCACGTTTGGAATTATTCAATCAGAATGAACAGAAATTAATGTTAATCAGCATCTTAGGTGAGCAGAAGTCTGAGGTAAACAGGGCCTGAAGTTAGGCGGGCAGCTAGCTAGGACTCCAGGACAGGTGTAGCTGCTAAATTTCATTCATTCATTCATTCATTCATTCATTCATTCATTCATTCATGTGACAGGGCTGCAGCTCAGAAGCTTCCTACGATCCCCTGTGACTCCAAAGACGAGTCAGTTTCAGCTCGTCTTCCATCCAGCGGCAGATTATCCATCCTGACCCACATTTCTAATCCGAGTCATAAAACATGTGCTGCACCGCGGCATGATGGGATTGCCGCCCACACCCCATAAGGACGGTGCATATTTCTTCCAGCTTCTGCTTTACAATCCCTCCTCCGTTCGGTCAGAACCCGACTTCAGGCCTGCAGGAGGTCTGTAAGACTGAACCTTTAACTGCGTCAATGTGGTCCCTGGAACCCCAACTGGTCCTGGTGGATCTACAGGAGCAGCGACCCGAGTCCGTCCCCTCCCACCTGTGAGGGAGGGTCCCGCCTCCCTGGAGAGGAAGCTTGTTTTAAAGGGGACCTATTATGAAAAACAGGTTTTCTCTTGCTTTAACATATATAAAGTGGTCTCCCCTCAGCCTGCCAACTCAGAGAAGGAGGAAAGCAACCAAATTCTGCAGTGTCTGTACAGCCGCCCGGATGAGCCGTCCAGTGTGATGTGGATCTACGAGCCGTTCAGATTCTGCTCCCGTCGTTACGTAACGATGCGTGAAAACACGCCCACAACTAACTCCGCCGGTCGGAGCTTCCGCCAATTTTTCTTAGCATAGATAATGAGGTTAGAGACTGGGATGCTAAAGACATTGATACTTTATTGTCATGGTCTAAACAAACTGATTCTGTCGTTTGCAAAATGGGAAGAGGCATGTCACTAGTGAGAAGAATCTTAAAATTTTTATCTCTAGATGTTAGGAGACAGGTTTTGAATGCTTTGGTTTTGTCGCAACTGGATTATTGTTTTGTAGTTTGGTCAAATACTTTAGTTAAAAATGTAAAGAAATTACAAGTGGCACAAAATAAAGCTGCACGTTGTGCTCTGTTGTGTCCTTATAGGTCTAATATGTCCAGCATGCATAAAAAACTAGGCTGGTTATCTATAAGACAGAGGTCTACGTATACTATGTTACATTTTCTGAGAAATATCCTGGTGATCTCTGAAACAACTGTATGACAGATTCCATTATCATTTTGCTCACCATGGTTACAGTACAAGAATCACATCAGAAAGGAGGTTCATACTACCAAGGGTGAGAACAGGTTTGATACAGAGAACTTTTTTTACAGAGCCATGGTTGGCTGGAACTCTATACCAGTTCATATTTCTCATGTAGGTACAGTAGCAAAGATTGGTTTAAGTTTCAGTTGAAACAATATCTTTTAAAATGTAATGAATGATGATTTGTCATTTAGAAGGAACAAAGTGAAGGTTGAATATAATTATAGGTAGTGTAAAGCCATAATCATAATAAAGGTGAAAAGTGGTCAAATAATTCTAGATAAGGTCATTTCAGGCAGGTATTGGTTATAAAGGTGTTTTGTTTGATTTCATTTCTATGTACTTATGTCTGAGAATGATGGTGATTTGGTTATCCTCTGTATAGATTGTGATTAAAGGAGTTGTGTCTATTATTGTTTTGTTTTGTCATGTGTAATGTATGCCTGTTATGTATTAAGTGTTAATTTGTGTGTTGTGTGTGTGTCGGACCCCAGGAAGAATAGCTAATGCTGTTGCTAATGCTAATGGGGATCCTAAATAAAACAAACAAACAAACAAACAAACATGGCTCAGAGGCTGAATTTCTAATTTATTTAGCAAAAAAAATCAAAAGCTTGTTTTTAAGACATTCAAGGCCTGTTTAAAACAGGTATTAGATGCCATAATACGTCCCTTTTAAACTAGCAGAGCTGGAGATCAGAGCTGAGGGAACAGACTCTTCTGGCCCAACTATCGTCATCACAGACAGATACAGGATCCGGACCAGGGAACATCCACCTGAGGTACCTGATCTCCTCCAGACCTGGACCTGAACCACGGTCTGGAGCTGGAGGTTCTTAATCTCTGCTGCTTCCCGCCCGATGACGCCAACAGAAACACGTCACCAAAGTGTCCCGATGGACGAGAACTCAGAACAGGACAGGAAGTATCTTTTAAAAACCAGTGGTCAACCTGTCAGGACTACGGATGGGCGGTATGGACTAAAAATTATCACGATAATTTCTGGCATTTATCCCGATAACGATAGAAAAAAATACCAATACAAAAACTTTTATTTATCTTTCTTTCTTTCTCTCTTTCTTTCTTTCTGCCTGGCTCATTTATTTCCTTCCTTCCTTCCTTCCTTCCTTCCTTCCTTCCTTCCTTCCTTCCTTCCTTCCTTCCTTCCTTCCTTCCTTCCTTCCTTCCTTCCTTCCTTCCTTCCTTCCTTCCTTCCTTCCTTCCTTCCTTCCTTCCTTCCTTCCTTCCTTCCTTCCTTCCTTCCTTCCTTCCTTCCTTCCTTCCTTCCTTCCTTCCTTCCTTCCTTCCTTCCTTCCTTCCTTCCTTCCTTCCTTCCTTCCTTCCTTCCTTCCTTCCTTCCTTCCTTCCTTCCTTCCTTCCTTCCTTCCTTCCTTCCTTCCTTCCTTCCTTCCTTCCTTCCTTCCTTCCTTCCTTCCTTCCTTCCTTCCTTCCTTCCTTCCTTCCTTCCTTCCTTCCTTCCTTCCTTCCTTCCTTCCTTCCTTCCTTCCTTCCTTCCTTCCTTCACATACGTTGTGCGTCGATTTAACCACAGAATCATAAATCATCTTTACACAAAAACATCATCAACAGGAATTTATCGTTTTTACCGCGAGATGACAAATTCTTACCGTGGAGAATTTTTTTGACGGTAAATCGTGAACGGTGAAATATTGCCCATCTCTAGTCAGGACCCCAGTACGCTCCCGTCCCCCCCGGGTCTAACACCGGGGCTAGCGCGCTAGTCTGGTTCAGATAGACTTGTAGTCAAGACCCCCTACACAGACCAAAACCAGAGAGTATCAAGACCAAGACCTAGTAATTTCCTGATCCTGGTCGTGATGGTTGTTTACTCGTCTGAAGATGCGGCCAGATGGAAGTCGGCGGCGGGTTTTACGGTTCGGCCTGAAGGCAACGCCACCGTTTCATCACAACCGCCGAGCAGCTGCCGGGGGGGGCGCACCTGCAGCGGACTCCAGGTTTCCTGAACGAGCTGGAACCTGCAGGTTTATAATAATAATAATAATAATAATGACTTGGTTTTATATAGCGCCCTTCAAGACACCCAGAGCGCTTTACAGAAATCATTATTCATTCATACACATCCTCACTGGTGGTGGTAGCTACATCTGTAGCCACAGCTGCCCTGGGGCAGACTGACGGAAGCGTGGCTGCCATATCGCGCCTAACGGCCCCTCCGACCACCACCAAACATTCATACACATTCATACACATTCACACGTTCTACGACCCCCCCCCCTCAGATGGTTCGGGCGGGGAACCAGCAGCCAGGAAATGACATATTACTGGATGTTTTTCAGCTGGGATCAGCTGACGGATGGCGGACGGCGTTTGGCGAGGCGGCGCCGCGTTACAGCCGTCACTCGTCACTCGTCACCCTGAGCGAGAAGAGAAAGGAGAGAAGGATCTCGATTCTCTCGGCTCAAGGTTCCTCGGCCGTCACCATGGCAACAGAGATGAAAGCAGGGCCATGCTGGGGTTGGGAGGTGGAGCTCATTATATGTGTCTGATTCCTGGGTCGCCATGGAGACGGTGTGGGGGGGCTGAGCCTGAATGCTAATGTCCCCCCCCTCCCCCCAAAACAGGTTTGGAGACAGGGACCTCGTCCACCAGTCGGGTTCACAGATACAGGCGTCTGTGGAAACGTCCTCAGGGTCCAGATGAAGCCGGGACCGAGACCCGGAGCACCAGAGAACTGGAGAACCGCAGGTTCTTCCAGGGAACCAAACATTGACGTTAAAACGCAGCTTCATGTTTAGAGTCAACGAGACCCGAGACTGATTCAGAAACTACCGATCTCAGATATTCCTGTGACACCCCGGCCCTGTGTTCCTCACCCCCAACCCTAAAATAACCCCCAACCCTAACCCTAACCCTAACATAACCCCCAACCCTAACCCCCAACCCAGGCCCGGTTCTACGAGGGTGCATAAGCATTGCACCCTCAGTTTATGTGTTTGCATGCTCAGTTGAAAAGACCAAAAGAAAACTGACAAATACGCGCGTGTTAAGCCTGATTTACAGTTCCGCGTTAAATCGACGGCGTAGCCTACGGTGTAGGGTACGCGGCAACGCGCACCGTACGTTCGCGTCCCCGCGTATCCTACGCCGTAGGCTCTGCGTTGGAGCAACGCGGAACCATAAATCAGCCAGTGTACGTCACTCATCTGCTTCCAGCGTTACCTGCACCACCAAGACGCTGCTCTCTGCTGCTCCGTTAACACAAAGTAACCATGGATATTCGGAAGTTGTTCAAGCACAACGACGCAAGCAAGTGTACAGGACTGTCTCAGAAAATAGAATATTGTGATAAAGTCCTTTATTTTCTCTAATGCAAAAATGTCATACATTCTGGATTCATTACAAATCAACTGAAATATTGCAAGCCTTTTATTATTTTAATATTGGTGATTATGGCTTACAGTTTAAGATTAAGATTCCCAGAATATTCTAATTTTTTGAGATAGGATATTTGAGTTTTCTTAAGCTGTAAACCATGATCAGCAATATTAAAATAATAAAAGGCTTGCAATATTTCAGTTGATTTGTAATGAATCCAGAATGTATGACATTTTTGCATTACAGAAAATAAAGGACTTTATCACAGTATTCTAATTGTCTGAGACAGTCCTGTATATTTATGGTTATATTTATTTTTGTTGCTATGTTTTATTTTCTGTTGCTAGATTGTCTGATGGGTGAGGTAGTCCAGACTAAATGTAGCATTGTCTTTGTTCTGCAGCGATATTGCTGCAATAAAGCATTTGAAATACACTTTAAATATTCTTGTTTTGCTAGTATCATTCCGCTTGAAATTATGGAAAAATGCATAATTTAGTGTTGAATAACGTGCCAGGCATGTGCACCCCTTCTGATCTGAAATGCAGCCCTAGTCATCATTTTCTAGAACCGGCCCTGCCCCAACCTAACTCCCAACCCCAAGCCTAACCCCCAACCTTAACCCAAAATAGTATAAATAGTAGTATAAATAGTATTAATAGTAAAATAGTATGCTTCAAAAACCTCAACAAACTGAAGCAAAACTGGACCAAAGTTCCCCAGAACCACGTGAGGGACTGCTTAGTTCCCACAGGAACCACATGGCCCTGGTTCTCCTGGGGGGGGGGGGGTGATGGGGGCCCGGCGGGTCGCCCTCATGATCTGCTTTCTGAGTAAACGATGACACGGAGGAGGACAAATTGTCATCGTTTGTCTGAGCTGAAACAGTCAGCATTCATTCATTCATTCACCCCCCCAAACCTCCCCCCATTAAAACACGTGATTTCATGGAGAAAAGTCGGAGTAAAACCTCCAGCAGATCAGGAAGTGGAGCCGCCGAGACCCCGAGCAGGAAACAATCCCGCTCTCATCGGGACACTGGCCGCTTCAGCCGCCATGAATGGAGGACGTGACCCCCTGAAAGGGGAGGGGGGGTCAGGGCGCCTTCGGGCAGCTGCCAGCATTATCATGCAAACCTCCAGAGCCTTGTCTCGGCCCCCGGTGGGGGGGGGCCTGACAGCCTCCACCAGCGGCCCATTAGCCTATGAAAGGGGGCCAACGCCGCCGCCGGCCCCCACAAACCCCCCCATCCTCCCACGGCTGAGTGACAGCAGAGTCCCAACAGAAGAACCAGCCGAGTCACGTCTGACCTGGAAATCCAGATCCACTCTCCGGTTTCCCAGCAGCCACTGCAGCAGCCGCACACCGGAGCAAATTAAACCTGGGCCTCTTGAACACTGAGGCCTTGTGGGCCCAGACTAAAAAATATCTCCAAATTAAGTCCAATTTAAATCAGAAACATTTACTATTCATTCCTTTTCTGAGGTGGAGGGGGGTGTTGGAGCTGGTTATTCTGCTAGAGGACTTTGGGACTAGTTAGTAGTCGTGTCAATTAGGCCTGTGTTGAAAAAATCGATTTTCCGATTCTAAATCGATTCTCATATTAATTCCTAAAAATCGATTCTTATGCCTAAAGATCGATTTTTTTTTATTTTTTTTTCTTCTCATCATTTTCACCAGGTGAACTTTAATCCCAGTAGTCGGACACACAGTTTGTCATGACACTTCTGAAAAATGCCAGGTGCTTCATGGCAATATGTGTGTGTGGTGACAGAATAAATTAGATAAGCTAAAATTATTTTTTTACTGCATGAACTGTTGAAATTTCTTTCTTTTTTGCACTTTAAATGGATATTGAAAGGCCTGTTTCAGTTATTTATTTATTAGTTATTTCACAATAATTATTGTGAAATTATTATTTCACTAGTTATTTTACAGTCATATAATTCAAGCAACAGCTCAAAAAACATTTTAAATAACACTATTTATTTATTTATTTCGATCATGTGCTCAATATGGTACACTCATTCATAACATGTCGTGTAATCATTTGGATCGAAAAGGAATAGGCTGAAGCTCTGAGCTTATAAATGCCTACCCTTTAACCTTCTTATTATTTACACTTTCTATAAAAAATGCTTTCTAGCATTTCCACCCAAAAAAGAAGCAAACACAAAACACAAAAAAAAAATATATGCAACAACAAAGAACCAGTAAAAAAAGAAAAAAGGGAAAATAAATAATAAATAGTCCCGATTAAAACAAGGACAAAAAGATCCGTAATTGTTACCTGCATAATTCCATAATTCTCACTAAGCCAATATCGAATCGGATCGAATCGAATCATGACATTTGAATCGATACCCAGCCCTAGTGTCAATCCTTAAAAGCACTGGAGTCAATCCTCCAATAGTGTAGAAATAGCGGTAGTGCAGTGGCCACACATATCTGATCTCAGCTGATGGATGGAAACATTTATAGTGAGTTCAACATCATCATCCACTTCTCTGTGTTATTGAGCTGCAGTTGAATACAAGCTCATATGGAAACTAGAACCAGGATGGAGCTGATGTTCTACAATCACGCAGGATCAGGAAATAACCAGGTTTGGTCTGGAGCTGAACTGGTCCTGGTCTTGGTCTCGGTTTAGGCGGTCTTGACTACAAGTCTTCTGAGGGGACCTGGACCAAGGAACTTGGATTGCACTCACTGTGACGAGTCCTTAAAGATGCCAATCAACCGCTCTATTGGGAGGAATTCAAGCATTTAGGGACGTAAATATCAAATAAAGTAGTTTTATAATACGGAGATCCGGTCTGGGAGGTCACCTCAGGAAAACAACAGGAGACGTCCCAGAATGCACCTCTGGACGGTTTACGTTGGTCAGGACAAGGCGGCCGACGCGTGACCACGAAGAGGAGCGGTTCCCGACGTCTCCGGGTCGCCTGGGGCCAAACGGAGCCAGAACTCCCGGAGATCTGATTACTACGGACTAGGAATGGGCGATACTTTACCGCTCACTATATACCAAAAAAAAAAATCCCCACGGTAAGAATTTGTCATCTTGCGGTAAAAACGATAAATTCCCGTTGATGACGTTTTGGTGTAACAAACATGGCGGAAGGCGGATCTGAGAGCGAGGAGCTCGTTGTTAAACGAGGCTCCAGCTCCATTATCTGGAACTGGTTTGGATTTAAAAAGAGACGAGGAGCAAACATCATCTATTATATGCAGAGTCTGCAAAAACAGAAGGAAATGGTTGTTACATTTTGATATAACGTTTGACTATTACGAAAAGAAATTGCAATAGTATCTCATTTGTGGCATGTTCCAACCACAGGTTAATTTGCACATTTTATTTATATTAGAAGAGATCATCACTGATAGGATTTTATTTTCAGTGAACTTTTATTTATTTGTCCTGTTTCTTTATTTATCAGGTTGTATTTTTTTATACTTTGTGATTTTATAAGCTAAGAAAACTTGAACGACAATGGTACTTTTGCTTATTTTGCTTACATTATCCCACCGTTTAAGCCATACAGTTTGAATACATGTTGAATTTGTTCTTACATTTCAAACTTGTTTCATTTGAGTCATTACAGTTTTGCAGTACAGGTGTACTAATTTAATAGTTTTTATTAATTCAATTTAATTGGTGTAGTTTAGTAGTATTTAGTATTCTTTTAGAGCAGTGATTTGGGGGCTCCAAAGACTGAATGTGGTGATAGATTTATAGTTACAAAGGTGGAGTTGAATTGGTATTTTTTTATCGTAATTTTTATCGTTTTTATCGGGATAAATGCCAGAAATTATCGTGATACATTTTTTAGTCCATACCACCCATCCCTACAACGGACCGGCGTCTGGGTTCTGATCAGCTCCAGGTCTCACCTCCTCCTCCCTGGGGGGCGTGGCTGGCGTGGGGGTCAGCTTTTGTTTTGAGAGGAAGGAGGAGCTGCTGTCTCTTTGTTTACCTTCATTAGGTAAAGAAAGCAGCGAGTGGGGGGGCTGCTGCTCTCCTTAATTACCTCCTTCGTTACAAAGATGCTATTTTTGTTCTTGAAGGCTCCCCTGGAGCTGAAGGGTTGGGGGGGCCCTGACTGCCGGGGTCGGGACCTGCTCCTGATGCAGAGCTATTTTTTTACCCCTTTTTACCCCACCAAACTGGTTCCAGGCTGGTTCTGTAGCAGCAACTCTTCGCTGGTCTAAACCAGCGGTCGGCAACCCAAAATGTTGAAAGAGCCGTATTGGACCAAAAACACAAAAAACAAATATGTCTGGAGCCGCAAAAAATGAAAAGTCTTGTATAAGCCTTAGAATGTAGACAACACAGGCTGCATGTTTCTATATTAGTTATAACTGGGTACTCGGCTGCAAATGTAGCATGCTAATGTTTTTCCATATGACTCTTTTTGTTACGCGAATCTACGGAAGAGTATTCGAGCCGGGCAGGAGAAAAAGAAAAATAATATTTTAGAGGAGGAAAATGTTTTTTTCATTATGCACTTGAAAAAAACAGAAAAAAGTCAAAATTTCGAGAAAAAAGTTGAAATGTTGAGATTAAAAAGGAGCGGAAAAAGGAAGAAAAAAGAGAAAAAAAGAAGAAAGAAAGAAAAAAAGAAGAAAAAAGAGAAAAAAAGGAGAAAAAAAAGAAAAAAGGAAGAAGAAAAAAAGGAAAAAAAGTCAAACATTTTTGAAAAAGCTCCAGGGAGTCACTAGGGCGGCGCTAAAGAGCCACATGTGGCTTTAGAGCCGCGGGTTGCCGACCCCTGATCTAGAGGAAAGAACCGCTTACGTAAGCGGAGGGGGCGGAGTTATTCAGACCAACGGCAATAGCAAGAGACATTTTCAGATAAGAATGAATCTGGATGCAGCAAAGCATCATGGGAGGAGACAACCTGTCTTTTAGAGATGTGTCCACGGAGGAGCTACGTGGACCAAGTCCTGTTAGAGCAGATACCTGGTTGGTGCTGCAACTTTCACGCAAACGCAGCGACTTAACTGACGTTTGCAGAGACGTAATGACATGGCTCCTCTTAGCACCCGAGCTGTGGAAAAACAAACCGGTTCTCAGCTGGTTCCCAAGTTGAACCAGTTCCAGAAGCAGACCAGAACCGGACCAGAACCAGTCCTGGAACCACTTTGGTGGAAAAAGGGTATCTTTGACCCCAATCCAAACACTTTGAACTCGGCGGCGTGAAGGTAAACCCGGCTCGACGTTTCCAGCGGCGCCGCTAAGCGGCTTACAGCAGGATTAGCAGAATCCCACGTGTCGGCCGCCGCTCTTTACGTTAACAGACTTAAATGATCCATTGATCTGCTGAACCGGCAAGTGTCGCTGTCACCAACCACTAATCTGCCAATAACCTTCCAGCTCACTGTTGTTGATGTTTCCATAGCGACGAGGGTCCCGGTCTCTTCCCTCGTCCAGAGTCCACATGCAGGACTGAGGCGCTGTCCCAATACGCCCACTACCCCTCGTTTTCATCCCTACCCCTAAATTTTGCGCGTTCCCGTGAGGGTAGTGGTGTCCCAATTCCTCTTTCCACCTAGGGGTAGTGGAGAAAAGTAGTGTAGTTGCTATGAATCTGTCCCTCCCTACGGACGTAGGAATTTCCGATGCTCACTAGCTGAACTAGTGACAGAAAAATTTCCCAGAATGCTTTTCGTCGTCATTTGCGGACTGAATTAAAAAAAAAAACATGGCGGACATTTCTTATTTTTTAGTGAATAAAATCAATATTTTGAGTTAGTTTCTGCATAAAAATGCGTTTTGATTACATTTCTAGCGAGAAATATATATTTTACTTTCATATTATTCACTCAGTGAATGTACATAATCACTTTTTTTCCCATTGTTGCAACCTCGCCAGAGTAAAGGCTGATTTATGCTTCCGCGTTACACCAACGCAGAGCCTACGGCGTAGGTAACGCGGCGACGCGCGCCGTACGCCGTACCCTACGACGTAGCCTCTGCGTCGATTTAACACAGAACCATAAATCAGCTCCGGAGCCGGCAGGCAGAAATCCCGAGATTTTCGGAGCAAATTTCTTAACAGGCGTAGCTACAACTGTTAGATTTCATCTATTAAACCAACATGTATCTTCCTAAATGATTTATTTCAGCCAGCGGTAATTCTCAACAGAGCTGCAGGTTTCTCCCCAGGGACGACGCCGCAGGTTGACCTGGCGATCACGTCTGTACGTGAACTGCTGCTGCTGCTGCGCCCTGGTCTCATCATCGCCGAAAACATCAGATCAAATTTCTTAACAGGCGTTATTTGGATAAACTGAGCCCAGGTTGGGGATCTTAACGGTTACTTTTACGTCTGAAAAAATATTAAAACTTAATAAAGTGGCATATTAACAGCGCTACAGCTGAAATTAAAACAGCTTTTGTCTCTCAGCTTCCTGATTTTAGGGGTGGTGCTGAAAGTAGGAGTAGGGGGAGTATTGGGACAGGCCCCTGGGGAGATTTCAAGTGCCTAAAATCTGTCCCTTCTTTTTTAGGGGTAGTGGTAGAAAGTAGGGGGTGTATTGGGATTGGGCCTGAAGACTCCCAGAATCCTCCGCTGACACCACTGGTGTTCTGGGAGGTTTTACATCCTCGGTCCAGACGTTTACAGTAACAGACTCGTCCGACTTAAGACGCCCCCACCCTTGGGCTCCTCGATGGTGCCAGGGGGTTCCCACAAAATTATTTGTAATATAAAATATGTATTTAATATAAAATAATAATAATAAAATAAATATTCTTCTGTAGAAATTAAATAAATACAACAAATTATTTTGTGGCAATTACACAAGAATGTCCAGTAGCCTAATATGTTGAACACCACAAACTTAGTCACTGCTTGGTAACATTCATCTATTCTGGCCTGATACTCTTCCTTGCCTTGATGAAAGGAGCATCTAGTGGTAGATGCTCTTTAACTTCTCCATAGATGAGCTGACGAGCTGCAGCTGTGTCAGGAGCGCGCTCCGCTGTCCGACGGAGAGCGCCCGGCACGTCCACGTGGCCGAGCGCTCAGCTCTTCTAAAGCATGAATTATGGTTCTGCGTTAAATCAACGCAGAGCCTACGGCGTAGTGTACGCCGTACGGTGCGTGTCGCCGCGTACCTTACGCCGTAGGCTCTGCGTTGGTGTAACGCGGAACCATAAATCAGCCTGACTACGCGCTCCCAGCGCATCAGCCGGCCGAGTCCTAACAGTTTCCCCCCTTACTTGAAATGTCCACATTGCAAGAATTGTCGCCCTGTTGTCATCCTTTTTGGTAAAATGTAACCAAACTTTCCAGCGTTTATGCCGCTTTGTCCCCGTGTTTTCCTGCTGAGCGTGAATGCGCACGTTGCGCTACGTGCTTGGTGACGTCATTCCCGCCCACTGGAATCGATAAGGGAATCGTTTGCGAAAAAGGCAAACGATTCCAAGGAATTGAAACACTGGGAACCGGTTCTCAACAAGACCCGGTTCTCGATTCCCATCCCTAGTCATCGCCGTGGAAACCTTTTGTTTTACTGCCATCAGGGACGGGAAGAAAAGAGGGAGAATCACCCGGAACCCTGCACCGTTACAAACAAACAACCCTCAAAGAAGCTAATCAACCAACCTCCCCTTGGAGGAATAAAGTAGTTCTGAGTGGAACCTGAGGACGGGTACCGAGCCTCCTGGCATCTCCGATCTGAACCAGGCGGAACGCCCAGGACGTCACCGTCCATCTTTTATGTTCCTGCTTCTCCAGACGACGACTTTCAGAGGAAACACTCGCTCCTGTTGTAACGTCTCAAACACAAATGTCACAGTGAGCTGCTCCTGGCTGTCAGGCGCTGTTGTAGGCCGCTCTGCAACAACCGGTGTGTGAATGTGTGAATGTGTGTGTGTGTGTGTGTGTGTGTGTGTGTGTGTGTGTGTGTGTGTGTGTGTGTGGATGAACGTCTACAGTGTAAAGCGCTTGGGGGCTGCAGGACTACAGCTGGAAAATGCCATACAAGTTTAAGACATTTATCTGTGCAGGAATGTTCTGGTTGTGCTCAAAGAAATGTATTTGGACTTCTATTTCTCTGAATAGTTTTAGTTGATAAACCGTTAGCCTTTAGCTCACCATGGAAACCTCCAACCGCCACTCGGACCTCATCACCATGGAAACCTCCAACCTCCAACCACCACTCAGACCTCGTCACCATGGAAACTTCCAACCTCCAACCACCACTCGGACCTCGTTACCATGGAAACCTCCAACCGCCACTCGAACCTCGTCACCATGGAAATTTCCAACCGCCACTCGGACCTCGTCACCATGGAAACCTCCAAACTCCAACCGCCACTCGGACCTCGTCACCATGGAAATTTCCAACCGCCACTCGGACCTCGTCACCATGGAAACCTCCAACCTCCACTCAGACCTCGTCACCATGGAAACCTCCAACCGCCACTCGGACCTCGTCACCATGGAAACCTCCAACCTCCACTCAGACCTCGTCACCATGGAAACCTCCAACCGCCACTCGGACCTCGTCACCATGGAAACCTCCAACCGCCACTCAGACCTCGTCACCATGGAAACCTCCAACCTCCAACCGCCACTCAGACCTCGTCACCATGGAAACCTCCAAGCGCCACTCAGACCTCGTCACCATGGAAACCTCCAACCTCCAACCGCCACTCAGAACTCGTCACCATGGAAACCTCCTTCACCTGAGTCTTAGCTGTTCAGCAGCATTTCTTCATCCTGTCATTAACTTGTTCACCAGAAGTTTTTATTCACATGAAATAGAAATTAAACTACATATGTTTGACGTTAAGGAGCCTCCCACCAACCGTGCCTCCATCTGGAGTCTATAATCCCCAACTACACTCTTGTGGATCATCAAGACCACATCAGTAACCGGCTGTCACTACGACGGGACCCCAACGTAGAAGACTCTCCGTCGTCCTGCTGCACCCGCCATGTTGGAAATGAGGACAACAAACAGGTCTGGAGACACGCCTGCATCAATCACACACTGCATTTACATGCAGTCAATAACCCTTTCAAAACCGAATTGAATTTGGATACAGGAAGAAGAAGCGGAAATGACGGTAATTGCGTCATCACGTTCTCCGTGCGTCGCTGGTTTGATCCAGATATCCTGAATGATTAATTACCATGTAAACAGGGATAACCCTGTTTGCTCACGCATGGAAACGGAATATTCCCAATGTTTCAGTAACCGGAATATCAGCAATAACTCGAATTTTGACTGCATGTAAACGTAGTAACTGTTAGCACTGTTAGTTTAACATCAACATCCTTTACATTTATTCTGATCAAATCCGTCCATTTCAAGAGTTGATACTGAAACAACATCTGAAACCAGGACTAGTAGAGCTGAAACCAGGACTAGTAGAGGTGACACCAGGACTAGTAGATGAAACCAAGACTAG
This sequence comes from Cololabis saira, assembly GCF_033807715.1. Taxonomy (NCBI): domain Eukaryota; kingdom Metazoa; phylum Chordata; class Actinopteri; order Beloniformes; family Belonidae; genus Cololabis; species Cololabis saira. The sequence goes on along the minus strand of NC_084609.1, from coordinate 8,845,374 downwards.
TAGAACTGAAACCAGGACTAGTAGAACTGAAACCAGGACTAGTAGAACTGAAACCAGGACTAGTAGAACTGAAACCAGGACTAGTAGAACTGAAACCAGGACTAGTAGAACTGAAACCAGGACTAGTAGATGAAACCAAGACTAGTTTAACTGAAACCAGGACTAGTAGAACTGAAACCAGGACTAGTAGATGAAACCAAGACTAGTTTAACTGAAACCAGGACTAGTAGAACTGAAACCAGGACTAGTAGAACTGGAACCAGGACAAGTAGAACTGAGACCAGGACTAGTAGAGATGAAACCAGGACTAGTGGAACTGAAACCAGGACTAGTGGAACTGAAACCAGGACTAGTGGAACTGAAACCAGGACTAGTAGACCTGAAACCAGGACTAGTAGAACTAAAACCAACATCCTTTACATTTACTCTGATCAAATCTGTCCAAACATCCTCATTTCAAGAGTCGATGCTGAAACGACATCTGAAACCAGGACTAGTAGAGATGAAACCAGGACTAGTAGAGATGAAACCAGGACTAGAATATGGTATCGGACTCATTTTATGGGGTTTGAACGAGGCCCCGCCCACGTGGCCCCCGTGGCCCCGCCCCTTGGCCGGCCCTGTTACCATGGTAACAGGGACCGGAAGCTGCTCCGTTTCGGTTTGGTTTTCCCCTCCAAAAGTCTCTCCTGAACCACTTTTATCCAACATGGTGACAGAAACGTTCCCGGGTCCGGCCTCCCGCAGCCTCCCGGCAGGGGCGCGATGCTGCAGCCGACTGACTGACCCATGGGTGCAGATCCCGGGGGGGAGTGGGGAGACATGTCCCCACCAATTTCTGAAAAACATGAATTGTCCCCAGTAAAAATACCCTAAATTATTCAAAATGGAACAAATGTATTTTCAGACTTAAAAGGTTGAATATGTAGAATATTTATTAAAAATATATTTCTAAAAAAATAATACATCCACGGCGCGTTTTGAGGGGTACAGAATGAAAGTATTGCTACTCCATAAATTATTTTTTTTTTAGTCTGAATTAATATTTTTAAAATTTCATACAGACAAGAAGAGTTAGCCTATTAAGATACAGGATCTCTTCTTCCAGGGAGTCCTGGAGAATGACAGATGAAAACGAACATGGACATTTATGTAAATAATAAATTATGTAAATTTGATGTTGGGTCAACTTGTGCTGTGTTTATTGTGCTCTTAGCAATGGGTTAGAACTGTTTACCACCATAACTGTGTTAAAACATGATCAGTTAGTTTAAACAACTTGTTTAGGGCTCCATATTTCATCCATATATCAATTGATTGTGAATAAAGTAGTCCCATAGGATAAAAGGAAGATGGTGAGAAGAATTTGAGATGAGTAGACACTACGTGCCCAAAACCCTTAAAATTATGATTTACGAATATAACAGTTAAGTAAGCAGTGACACACACCGTTGGCTGTTTAGGACAAATAAACAAGAAAGGTAAGCACAATAAATGATTCCCTGTGCAGTGTTTTTTGGCGAGCCTTTACCAATTTATGGCATGGTATGAGTTGCATATTGGCGAAAAATTAAAAATTAAAATCACGTTGGTGTCCCCCCCAATCCTGACATCGGATCTGCACCCCTGAGTGTGTGTCACTGCTTACTTCACTGTTATATTCGTAAATCATAATTTTAAGGGTTTTGGGCATGTAGTGTCTACTCATCTCAAATTCTTCTCACCATCTTCCTTTTATCCTACGGGACTACTTTATGCATGATCAATTGATATATGGATGAACTATGGAGCCCTAAACAAGTTGTTTAAACTAACTGATCATGTTTTAACACAGTTGTGGTGGTAAACAGTTCTAACCCACTGCTAAGAGCACGATAAACACAGCACAAGTTGACCCAACATCAAATTTATTTACATAAATGTCTATGTTCGTTTTCATCTGTCATTTTCCAGGACTCCCTGGAAGAAGAGATCCTGTATCTTAATAGGCTAACTCTTCTTGTCTGTATAAAATTTTAAAAATATTAATTCAGACTAAAAAAATAATAATTTATGGAGTAGCAATACTTTCATTCTGTAAACCCTTAAAACACACCGTGGATGTATTATTTTTTTAGAAATATATTTTTAATAAATATTCTACATATTCAACCTTTAAGTCTGAAAATACATTTGTTCAATTTTGAATAATTTAGGGTATTTTTATTGGGGGGGACAATTCATGTTTTTCAGAAATTGGGGGGGACATGTTCCCCAGGGGCGTCAATTGGGTATGAAGGTATGGCAGCCGCCACACTTTGGCTTCAGGGGGAAATGTAAATGTTTGTTTTTTAAATACATTTATGGAATTACTCTGTGTCTATTTGTATTGATTATTCTATTATTTAATACATATACAATAACTACAAATGCAAATCAAGACAACATGATCGATTTCTCTAGTTATTATACACTGCAAAAACTGAAAATATTAACAAGAATATTTGTCTTAGGTTTCTAGTTAAAATGTCTAATTTTTAGTAAAAAAAATCTCATTACATTTAAGACAAGACTCAAAAAACAACCATTTTCACCTGTTTCAAGTAGATTTTCACTTAAAATAAGTGGAAAAATCTGCCAGTGGAACAAGTTTTTTTGCTTGGAATAAGAAGATAAATCTTGTCCCACTGGCAGATTTTTCTACTTATTTCAAGTGAAAATTTACTTTAATCAGATGAAAATGATCAAATAACAAGTTATTTTTCTGGTGATGAATCTTCTTTTAAGTGTAATGAGATTTTTGGACTAAAAATGAGACATTTTAACTAGAAATAAGACAAATATTCCTGGTAAGATTTTGAGTTTTTGCAGTGAGCGAGACTGCATTTGAAAAAATTCCAATTTTCTTGACCACACATAAGCTCCATAGCAGACTTCTGTGATGAGTATTTGCTGGACGTGTTGATTGATACTCTAGTTAATGTGACTCGTAACCTTGCCATACCTTAGCTTCGACTGAATTGACGCCACTGATGTCCCCCCCGTCCCCCCCGGATCTGCACCCATGCACACACTGTTGGCTGTTTAGGACAAATAAACAAGAAAGGTAAGCACAATAAATGATTCCCTGTGCAGTATTTTTTGGCGAGCCTTTACCAATTTATGGCATGGTATGAGTTGCATATTGGCAAAAAATTCCAAATTAAAATCACGTTGGTGTCCCCCGCAATCCTGACATAGATCTGCACCCCTGGACTGACTGACCCACTTTCTCTTTCTGCAGGGACACAACGAGCGCGTCCCCGCCCGCCGCCACGCGGACACGCGCATCACCTTCTCCCACCGTCCCAGTCCCAGCGGGGCCGAGCGCGTGCACGCTCTTACCTGGACGCAGCAGAGCAGGTGAAGCGCGAGCAGCAGCAGCAGCCGCGGGGGCGCGCATCCCCGCCGCCGCGGCCTCGTCTGTCTCTGTTTCTGCTGCTGCTGCTGCTGCTGCTGTGAACAATGGCGAGTTCGGTGCTGCATGGGTTCCGTGGGTTTGGCCGGAGCCGGAGTCCCGCTCCGCGTCCGCGACGCCTCCTCCATCCTCTGAACCAGAGCGGCCCCGTCTCCCCCTCAGCGGTCTCCCCGGGAACCGGCGTCCATCCTCGGCCTGGAGGCGAGCAGAGGGTCGGTGTCGGTGTCTGGTGGTGATGGAGCTGGAGCTGCTGCTGCTGCTGCTGCGTGGCCCCGCCCTACGGTCCTCCTCCTGCTCTTCATCCTCCCTCCTCCTCCTCATCCTCCCTCATCCTCTTCATCCTCCCTCCTCATCCTCCATCATCCTCCTTCCTCATCATCCTCCTCTTTGGGGGTGTCTGCATCAGGCTTCAGTGTCGGTCAGAAAAATCAGAGGCCATGATAGAAATGAAAAAAACTTAAATCTTCAGAAAAACTGATAAATGAGAAGAAGAAAATAACCGAGAAGGAAAGATGGAAGGAAGGAGGGAAAGAGAGGAAAAGTTCCACATAAATCACACGTTGCGTTTTTTTCTCTGCTGTCCCTCATCCTCCCCGGCTGTGGTGGCCATCCATCAACCCATCCATCCATCCATCCATCCATTCATCAATCCATCCATCCATTCGTCCATCTTTTTGTCCATCCATCCATCCATCCATCCATCCATTCATCAATCCATCCATCCATCCATCCATCCATCCATCCATCCACCAATCATCCATCCATCCATCCATCATCCATCCATCTCTCATCCAACCATCCATCCATCCATCCATCTCTCATCCAACCATCCATCCATCCATCCATCCATCCATCCATCCATCCATCCATCCATCCATCTCTCATCCAACCATCCACCCATCCATCCATCCAATTATCCATCCTTCCATCCATCCATCTCTAATCCAACCATTCATCATCCATCCTTCCATCCAACCATTCATCATCCATCCTTCCATCCATCCATCCATCCATCCATCATCCATCATCCATCCATCCTTCCATCCATCATCCATCCATCCATCCTTCCATCCATCCATCCATCCATCCATCCATCCTTCCATCCATCATCCATCCATCCTTCCATCCATCCATACATCCTTCCATCCATCCATCCTTCCATCCATCCATCCATCCATCCATCCTTCCATCCTTCCATCCATCCATCATCCATCCATCCATCAATGCGTCCATATGTCCGTCCATCCATCCATCCAATTATCCATCCATCCATCCAATTTTCCATCCATCATCCATCCTTCCGTCCATCCATCCATCCATCCATCCATTCATTTATCCATCCATCCATCCATCCATCCATCCATCCATCCATCCATCCGTCAATGCGTCCATCCGTCCGTCCTTCTATCCATCATCCTCCTCCTCGGGGGTGTCTGCATAGACATCAGGCTCCAGTCTCTGTCAGAAAAATCAGAGGCCATGATAGAAATGGAAAAACTTGAAAAACAGATAAATAAAAGCACCAAGAAGGAAAGATGGAAGGAAGGAGGGAAGGAAAGAGGGGAAAAGATCCCCATAAATGTTTCCCCTGCTGGTGCCGTCCCTCATTCTCCCCGGTTTCGGTGGCTGGCATTAGAGAAATTGACATATGCCATGAAAGGGAAATCTGTTGACTTTTGGGAAATCTGGGGACAGTTTATGCGCTTTATGAGGAGTAATCCATTGGGACCTGTACTGGATGATTCTGTTGAATGATAATGTAGGGAGGATTCTGTTTTTGTTTTTCTTTTGTTTTGAGTTTTGTGTGTAATGTTTTTTTATGTTGTTGTTTTTGTCTCTGTATCTTTATGTCTGCTATGCTTGTGTGTTTTTTTCATTGTTTTTTTTTTATTTTATTGTACATTTTATAGATAACTGTATTGTTGTAATAATTGAAAACATTTCAATAAATATAGTGTAAAAAAATAATAATCAAAAACTGGACAAGGATAGCTGCAACAAGGTAGTCTATATCAATTTTAAATACATCTTTCAAGTTTGGCTTTAATTTGATCTGCTGCAATATACCAAAATAAAATATTTAGTTGTTTTGCATTATGGATTGGGGCTGTAGATATTTCCAGATAAATAATATCAAGAAAAGTCAAATATCAAAGGGAGATGTTAAGCCTGTGTGGTGGTTTCCATCTTACTGCAATTATCCTTTTTGCTGCTGTTAGGCCAGCAAGCAAAATTCGTTTTTGACATAGTGAAGCATTAATTGTGGATAAATTATTTAAAAATAAGTGTTTGGGGGTTTACTGGAATATTCTATACTGTTATGGAGGATAATGCAGTTGCAACTATTGCCAGAAGTTTGCAACAGGTTGGTATGAGGTTCCCAGACCATCTGCATGAAGGTTCCTGCTTTATTCTGAGAGCATAATGTACATAAAGAGCTAACCAGGATCTTCATTTGGTAAAGCTTGCAAGGTGTTAAATAATAAAAAAAATAAAAAATCTGTGTTTATTTAAAGATCGACTGTTTTAAAAAGTTTTGTGTGATGAGGTATGAAAAATTGAGGCTTCTGGCCTGTTTTACTGTGTTGTTGTAAATGTTTAGTTGGTTCATTTTGTTTTCCTCCATTCTCTTTCTGCTTTTCTTTTTCATTAGTTTGATCCTCTCATTTCTCCTCAGTGGTATGGTTTGAACTTTTACTGTTTAAGTGCTGCAGCGTTGATGGTTGACTTTAGTTTGCTGTTAAAATAATCACAGTAAAAACTGCGCTGGGGTGCGACGTGTTGCCACGTGTTGGAGTTAAATCTGCCTCCTCATCGTCCTCACTGTTGGATAAAACCGGTGATAGTAAAACAGACCATAGTGTCTGACAACAGACCGGTAGACGGGCGAAGACCAGGATCAGATCCAGGACCAGATCCAGGACCAGATCCAGGACCAGATCCAGGGTGTGTCCTCTGTTGTGAGTCGGCTGTGTGAGGCATTGTTTAAAATCCATTCAGAAGATGTAAAAACTAATTTGCATAATAATCTTGCAGGCTAAAAACCCCAGTTAATAAAATGGTATTGTATTTGGAATATATTGATGTTAATAAGTCGGAAAACTCTTGAATAAAACAGGAAGGAGGCCCGGGCATCTCTGGACCAGGAAACAGGAAGGAAGCTCGGTCTCTGGACCATCATGGAGGAAACAGGAAACAGGAAGGAGGTTCCGGCGGTCTCTGGACCGTCCAGCAGGAAACAGGAAGGAGGTTCCTGCGGTCTCTGGACCATCATGGAGGAAACAGGAAACAGGAAGGAGGTTCCGGCGGTCTCTGGACCAGGAAACAGGAAGGAGGTTCCGGCGGTCTCTGGACCAGGAAACAGAAAACAGGAAACAGGAAGGAGGTTCCTGCGGTCTCTGGACCGTCATGAAGGAAACAGGAAACAGGAAGGAGGCTCGGTCTCTGGACCGTCACACATAAATCAGGCGGCTAAAAACAAAAGAATGAAGCTCAAATGAAGAATTGTTTAAATAAATTACCTTTGTAAATTACCTTGGTGTAATCGATGCAGTTCCACCACCTTTATTGCCTCCTGACAGGAAAGAAAAGTTTTAGTTTGTTATTATAATACGGGGTATTTGTCGTGGGTAAGGTTTAAGAAGTTCAGAGCGGGTATTACAATACAAAACAGTGTTTTGTAGTAAAATGTAACAACGTAACAAATGTAACAAAGATATTGTCTGAAAGTGTTAAAGTCGTGTTCCATGTGTCCCTTTTTAAATTTCAGCACCTGCCCCTCCAAAGGTCTCTGCATGTCCCTGACTGGTACCCGGTTTGTCAAGGTTTGACATTCCCCCCAGCTTTCAGTTTCTGTTTTGTCCCGCCTGTGTCCCATCTGGCCTGATTGTGTCTGCACCTGTGTCTCGTCATGTGTCGTTATCCCCTGTGTATATCTAGTCTTGTCATTCCCTTGTTCCCTGTCGGACCGTGCTGTTTGTTCCCCATGTTTCCTGCCACGGTTTTCCTCCAAGTTTTGATCCCTGTTTCTTTAAGTTTTTTTATCCTGCTCGGCAACGTTTTAGTTTGGCTTTTTTTGTTAAATAAATCCTTTTTTCATTTAACTCCTGCCTCCTGCTCTCTTGCGTTTGGGTCCACACCTTACCCCCAAGACATGACACGGTTTCAGTTAAAAAGGGACCATCAACATACAGGACTGTCTCAGAAAATTGGAATATTGTGATTTTCTGTAATGCAATTACAAAAACGTCATACATTCTGGATTCATTACAAATCAACTGAAATATTGCAAGCCTTTTATTTTAATATTGCTGATCATGGCTTACAGCTTAAGAAAACTCAAATATCCTATCTCAAAAAATGTTAAACTGTAAGCCATAATCAGCAATATTAAAATAATAAAAGGCTTGCAATATTTCAGTTGATTTGTAATGAATCCAGAATGTATGACTTTTTTTTATTGCATTTAAGAAAATAAAGAACTTTATCACAATATTCCATTTTTCTGAGACAGTCCTGTAATCGTCTAAAAATCTGATCAATCTGCAAATAGTTAATTGGAGTGAAGATGCAGATCAATGTTGATAGATTCAATTTTGGATGCTGCATGATCTGGATGGATGACGTCATGTTTATGGTGAACGGCTGTGACGTCACCACCACGTGGGGTGTTGGAGTTGCAGCTCCTTCGAGCACAGATGTTTACACATCCCACCTTTGCAGATGTCCGTGAACGGGTTCCTGCGCGGCTCTGCTGCCCCCTAGTGGCTTTATCTATAGCTTTTTTATTTTATTTTCTTGCTCCACTATCAGAAGGAAAATTAACAATAAGACACTTAAATACTGGTACTGGTATGCACAGCAGACTATGAGAGTTCAGTGGGGAAGCTCTATATCTGCTCCATTCCATGTTACTAATGGTGTTCTCAGGGAGGGATTTTGTCACCAGTCCTGTTTAATATTTATATGGAGGACCTTTCTGTGCAGTTGAATAAGTGTGGAACAGGTTGCATGATAGGTGATATACAGGACTGTCTCAGAAAATTTGAATATTCTGATAAAGTCCTTTATTTTCTGTAATTTTTTTCTAGAAATTTCGACTTTTTTCTCGACATTTCAACTTTTTTCTCGAAATGCATAATGAAAAAAAAATCTCCCCCCATTTCTAACTAATATATACAGGACTGTCTCAGAATATTGTGATTTTCTGTAATGCAATTACAAAAACAAAAATGTCATACATTCTGGATTCATTACAAATCAACTGAAATATTGCAAGCCTTTTATTATTTTAATATTGCTGATCATGGCTTACATCTTAAGAAAACTCAAATATCCTATCTCAAAAAATTAGAAAATTCTGGGAATCTTAATCTTAAACTGTAAGCCATAATCAGCAATATTAAAATAATAAAAGGCTTGCAATATTTCAATAAAGAAGAATAAAGAACTTTATCACAATATTCTAATTTTCTGAGACAGTCCTGTACTTGTTATCTTGTTATTTTCAGTCCATATAGTGCTGGCCTCCAGCAGCTGCTGAGGACATGTTCTCAGTACGGGTCTGAATATGATATTAAATATAATACAAAGAAGAGTAATGTGATGATTGTCCGTAGCCGGGGAGATAGAAAGTTAGCTTTTCCTGACTTCTTTCTGGCAGACTCTGGTGAAATACCTCGGTCATTGTATGACTAATGATCTCCCTGATGACAGAGATATTTATAGACAGTGTTGAAGAATGTATGCTGCTGCGCAAATTCAGCATGTGCTCGGTGGATGTTAACATTTCTTTGTTTAAGACATATTGTACATCCCTATACACTGGCCACTTGTGGTGTCGGTACAAGAAAAGCAGCGTGCAGAGGCTAAACTGTGGCTTATAATGACTGCATGAGGCTGCTTCTTAAAGTCCCAAGGAGCTGTAGTGCCAGTCATCTGTTCGTTAGTGTTGGAGTACCAACCTGTGCTGCTGTATGTAGAATATCTAACTCTTTAAATAGCATTATTACCTGCTTAAGGAATCCTGCAATTAGCTCAGTCAGGTTCACATCTGTGTTGTGGAACCACTGGTGTTCATGTCTCTACACTTACACTTGACACTGTTTTCTTTTTGTGTCACTATTATCACTTCTGTATTGTGGTTGTTGTTGTCTTTCTGTATTGTGTATGTTGTATGTATAATTTTATGGTACTATGGACCTCTTCTCGGGATGTGTCTCTAATAAAGTGTGAATTGAATTTAATTGAATTGAAATATCTAATTCTTTCTACTAACTCTTAACTTTAACATCACAAAGCTCATCTTGTTTATTTTTGTTTTTTTATTAATTTCTTTAAACAACAGAAATCTAACTTAAAAAGGTTTTGTCAGATTTATGAAATCCAAAATTATTTATTTCATTTAGAATGTCAATTGAATTTTTTTTTACTTATTTACTTTGTAATTATTTGATCATTTTGACTTGTTTTTCTTTTATTTGACTTTTATTTGACCAAGTTACTTTGTTTAAAGTGAGTATTGAAAGTTTGCTTCTGATTCCAGTTTTAGGTTTAATAATACTTTGGTAATATATTTTTGTTATCACCTATTTAATTACTTTAATTTTTTTTGTTTGATTGAAAAAAATTTTCTGATGAGTAATTTACAGTTTTGGTTTATAAAACTGAAAAAAAATTAAATACTTCAGTTTAAGACTAGTTTTAATCTGAAATGTTTTGGTGTTTATTAAATAAATAATTATCACGTTTATTATTTAAATGTCTGTGTTCAGACACCTGGTGGCAGGTAGACCCGCCTGAGCTGAACTATTTATTTATTTTTTTTTAATAAGCCTTTATTTATTTAATTTACTTTTATTTCACAGATGTGCAATATCTGTCTGTCTACCTCACACACATTTTACCTGCTTTTTTGCAGTTTTTTTTTTCTTCTCTCGCACTACCTTTACTTCCATTGCAATGTACTGTATATACAGTACTCGAGTTGTAAAAAAAAATCAGGGGGGATGGTGGATTTTATCATATGGGGACAGATAATTTGTGCTGATTACAAATAATATAATATATTACAAATAATAGCACTGACCAAAACACCTGCAGAAATACTGCAGGAATGACATAGCAGCAGTTAAATGCAGCCTTCTGTAAGCTTTAAATATCCACTGGGCTTACATCAAATACATCAAAACACAACAATAAAAACACTTTTCTGAACTTATCAATATGACTCTGTCCTTCACAGGATAAGTAAAATGGATCACTGCAAAAACTCAAAATCTTAACAAGAATATTCGTCTTATTTCTAGTTAAAATGTCTCATTTTAGTAAAAAAATCTCATTAGACTTAAAACAAGACTCATCACTGGAAAAAACAACAATTTTCACCTGTTTCAAGTAGATTTTCACTTAAAATAAGTAGAAAAATCTGCATGTGGAACAAGATTTTTTTGCTTGTAATAAGAAGATAAATCTTGTCCCACTGGCAGATTTTTCTACTTATTTCAAGTGAAAATTGACTTGAAACAGGTGAAAATTGTCAAATAAGTTATTTTTCTGGTGATGACTCTAAATGTTGAAATAGCAGTAAAACCACATTCATTGATGAAATGACATAAGAGATGGAATGGGGGGATGATTTTGACTGTTTTTATTTCAGGGGGGATCCCATCCCCCCTCAACTCGAGTACTGTGTATATACTGTTTATATCTCGTAATTACGGTATATATATTTTCTACTTTTTTACTTTTTTTTTTACCCCTCCGTGTGTGTTAGTGTACTGCTGCTAAACAAGTGAGTTTCCCCAATGAGGGAGAAATAAACTATTATCTTATCTTATCTTATTTTCTCATAAACCGTTCAGAACCTTTCAGGGGTTAAAAACTGAAACTCTCTGGTTCATTTTCCTGGTAAAACAACGGAAACGTCTCTGGCAGCAGCAGCTCCTGAACCCGTCAGTCCACCTTAAAACCTGCAGCTGCAGAAGCTGCTGCTGATCAGATCCTGCAGGTCGTTCAGGAATTCCTGGGTCCGAGGCCACGCCCCGGTGTGTGTGTGTGTGTGTGTGTGTGTTTATGTTTTTCTCACATTATGAGGACTCTGGTCTGGCCTCGTGGGGCCCAAACCTGGTTCTGATGAAGCAGAACAATCTGTAATAGCAGAGATAAAGTCTGAATCGAGATTAAGGGACGGTTAGTTATTAAGTGGTCGTTTCCGGTTCTGTGTGTGTGTGTGTGTGTGTGTGTGTGCAATTACTCGTGTCTGTTACATATTGGGGACTTTTGTCAAATAACCGACTTGACCCAGTTTTGTTTTTTCAGCAGAAACAACATTTAAACTTCCAGTTAGAAGCTAATAAGAAGCTCATAAAAGTCTGGTCTCTCCAGGTCTGTCCAGGTCATCTGCATGTGTCTGTATTTAATTACAGTTTTGTGTTTATAACGGCCTTGTTTGAATAAATATATGGATAATATTTGCATATTGTTGTGATTGATTAAGCATTAGGTCCATTTCAGTGATGCTGATATACGGTGTAATCTGATTACTATAATGGTAAATAATGTGATATGTTGTAATCAGATTACTATAACGGTAAATAATGTAATTTCAATCTTTAATATGTAAAATTCAGGTTTCATCTCCAAATTCAGTCCAATTTAAATCAGTAACATTTGATCTGTCCCAGACTCAGACTCAGATCCAGGTCCTGATCCGTGTTGTTTTGTTCTCTGGTTGAAGGATCAAAGTTCTCTTCTAGGTTTTTCTGACAATAAAATAAATCTGGGTCGACTTCCAGGAAAAGAATAAACACACTTAGGGGGAGGGGGGGCATAAAAACAAGGATTTACGATCCCACCACTGCATTCTCACAACCACCAAACATCTGGTTTTAAGAACTCGGGAACGCCGACTTCTGTGAACGACGTTCAGAGAACCAACGGGACACAAAACTACGTCCAAGTTGGCGGTTTTGATCTAACCATCCATAGATCCATAGTTTTTCTAGGGCCGTCAAAAAGTGGCTTTTGGATAGTCAGTCCTGTTCTCATTGAAAATACCGGACGGGTATTTGGCCATCCGATGGTACCATTGTGGGTACCATCTGATGCCATTTGGATTTTCTGATTTATTTATCTTGATCCAACCTTATTTTAGGTTCAATTATTCTAATCTATGTCATTTTAATCAGTCTGTATTTTGTACTTGCACTAAGTGCTTTAAATGTTAACCTTTTATTGTGGTTTCAGGACATTGTACAGTAATCTGTTTCGTGTATTTGCATTTGAATACTGTCATTGTAAACCCTAATGTGTAGTATTTATGTTTGTCAAGGACTACAGATGGAAATTAGCTTGTGGCTAACTCTGGTGCAGGCATCTTTTTATTGTACCTGCACATTGTCCTTTAAATAAATTTGCTTCTGATTCCAGTTTTAGGTTTAATAATACTTTGGTAATATATTTTTGTTATCACCTATTTAATTACTTTAATTTTTTTTGTTTGATTGAAAAAAATTTTCTGATGAGTAATTTACAGTTTTGGTTTATAAAACTGAAAAAAAATTAAATACTTCAGTTTAAGACTAGTTTTAATCTGAAATGTTTTGGTGTTTATTAAATAAATAATTATCACGTTTATTATTTAAATGTCTGTGTTCAGACAACCATCCATAGATCCATAGTTTTTCTAGGGCCGTCAAAAAGTGGCTTTTGGATAGTCAGTCCTGTTCTCATTGAAAATACCGGACGGGTATTTGGCCATCCGATGGTACCATTGTGGGTACCATCTGATGCCATTTGGATTTTCTGATTTATTTATCTTGATCCAACCTTATTTTAGGTTCAATTATTCTAATCTATGTCATTTTAATCAGTCTGTATTTTGTACTTGCACTAAGTGCTTTAAATGTTAACCTTTTATTGTGGTTTCAGGACATTGTACAGTAATCTGTTTCGTGTATTTGCATTTGAATACTGTCATTGTAAACCCTAATGTGTAGTATTTATGTTTGTCAAGGACTACAGATGGAAATTAGCTTGTGGCTAACTCTGGTGCAGGCATCTTTTTATTGTACCTGCACATTGTCCTTTAAATAAATAAATAAATAACCTGATCTAACCTGATCTAACCTGATCCCTGAACAGAACAAGCAGCCGGTACCTTTAACGGAAGGAGCACTTCCATATCTATTGTTCTACGTACTTTGTTTATGCTGTCTGTTGCTACTTTTTTTGTATTAACTGTATAACCTATAAAATGTGTGTTGGCATCACTTGTAAGGTGACCTTGGGTGACCTGAAAGGCACCTCTAAATAAAATGAATTATTAAATATTATCAGAGGTCCAGACTGAAGTCCTGACAGCTGCAACGTCTCTGGTTTGGTGAACCGGCTTTTCCGGGTCGACATTGACGTATAAAACACAAACATCTCTTTTAGTATAAGAAAAAGAGAGACTCTCTGACCGTACTGCTTCCACTCTCTATGCCATTTATGACAGTACTATGATCATCTTGTTCCCATGAGATTCTTCATAAAAAATGTATCAAAAAAACAAAACACAAACATCTCTAAAACAAGAGTTTCAGGTTCTTAAAGGCAACTTTTAGTCCCAGAAGAAGGACGGACGGAGGTCAGGCCAGGGCGTCCTCCAGGTCAGAGGTCGCGCCAGGTAGGGCTGAACGATTTTTGAAAATAATCTAATTGCGATTTTTTTCCTCAATATTGCGATTTAATATGCGATTATTTTTCCAAGGTCCCGTTCTCATGTACTTTTAAACTACACAAGCAATAAATCAGTCTGTTTTATAATAAACAATGTAAGATTTATTTAAGGCACAGATTACAACAATAAAGAAAACAAATCTGTGGCTTTACCTCTTTAACACGTCTACACACGTCTGTACACACAAGTGTTATGGGTCGTTCTCTCTGAACCCAATGACACGACACCAAACCGGGTTAAACTTTAGCCAAAACGATGGGTAGTTCAATAGAAAAACACAAAAAAAACTCCCACAGGGAACAAAAAACCTTCCTCACAGGGAACTCAGAACTTCTTCACAAGTAACTCAAAAATCACAGGGAGAAAAAAACCACCAGCAAACAAACCAAGAAAGCTCATAGAGTTAACAAAACAAACCAGTAATGAACAACTGGCAGCCCCGCTCTTTAACCTCTCCTCCTGATGAGCTGCAGGTTCAGCTCACAGCGCGACTGCACGGTCCGCCGGCACCCGGCTCGTGCTCCTCGCCACGCCGACTCCGCGCTCATATATTTCCTCCTCGCCCGCTCCCAGCGCGAGATGCGGAGGAAAGCCCCACACGGCCGAGGCCCAACACCGAGGCCATGGTAGATTTAGCTGTTGAAAAATCGCAGCCTTTGCGGTTAGAAAATCTCGTTTTATCACATCGCGATTAGGGATGGGCAGTATGGACTAAAAAATCTATCACAATAATTTCTGGCATTTATCCTGATAACGATAAAAATTACGATAAAAAAAAAATACCAATTCAACTCAACCTTTGTAACTATAAATCTATCGCCACATTCAGTCTTTGGAGCCCCCAAAACACTGCTCTAAAAGATACTAAATGCTACTAAACTACACCAATTAAATTTAATTAATAAAAACCAATTAAATGATTCCACCTGTACTGAAAAACTGGAATGACTCAGATCCGCCATGTTTGTTACACAAACACGTATCAACGGGAATTCTTTCTTTCTTTCTTTCTTTCTTTCTTTCTTTCTTTCTTTCTTTCTTTCTTTCTTTCTTTCTTTCTTTCTTTCTCGCACGCGCACCGTACGGTGCATCGCCGCGTAACCTACGCCGTAGGCTCTGCGTCGATTTAACGCAGAACCATAAATCAGCTTTACACAAAAACGTCATCAACGGGAATTTATCATTTTTACCGCAAGATGACAAATTCTTACCGTGGGGAATTTTTTTGATGGTACATCGTGAACGGTAAAATATCGCCCATTCCTAATCGCGATATTATCGCAAATGCAATTAATCGTTCAGCCCTAGCGCCAGGTCGTCCTCCAGGTCAGAGGTCACCCCAGGGCGTCCTCCAGGTCAGAGTTCACCCCAGATCGTCCTCCAGGTCAGAGTTCACCCCAGGGCGTCCTCCAGGATGGACGGGTGGACGTCGGCGGCCTCCAGGCTCCTCAGCAGCGTCCCCAGGGTGGCGTCCCTGCCCCCGGCCCGCCTCCAGCGCACCAGGCCGGCCAGCGCCGCCGCCTGCGTGCTGAGGCCGTGGTCGGCACGGCAACGGAACACCGTCTCCGCCGACAGGCCCAGGTCCATCAGAACCGCCTCCCACTCGGCGCCGAGCTGCGACGCCAGCCGGGACAGTTCCCGGTCCGAGGGAACCCTCCGGAGAACAGAGTCCGGGAGCCGGCAGACGTCTGGAAGAGACGACAACGTTAACCAACAAGACCAGGCCTGGGTTGGAAAAATCCATTTAATGATTCTAAATCGATTCTAAGATTAATTCCTAAAAATCGATTGGTATGTCTAAAGATCAATATTTTTTTTCCATCATTACATTACAACTTTTGGTATTTTTTTGTTTATGCCCAA